>NW_022280115.1:1148269-1184010 GCF_004355925.1 Anarrhichthys ocellatus
TTGAATCGCCATGAATAAGACCATCTTTCTACCACATTCACAGCCTCCTGTACTTTCCCTTTAATATGATTTATGTTCTTCCCCCTCTTCCACAGTGCTCCATCATCAGCAAATAGGGATCGCCCAATATCACCCTGAACTTGAAGAACAACATCATTTATCACGATGGAGAACAGTATCGGACTGATGACACTTCCCTGAGGTGTTCCATTCTCTACCTGGTATCTTCTAGATCGTGCTGCCCCAATTCTAACTTGAATGAATCTGTTAACTAAAAAATCTTTAATCCAATTATATGTTCTGCCACCTATTCCTATCATATTTAATTTAATCAATAACCCCTCCCTCCAAACCATATCATATGCCTTTTCCACATCAAAGAACACAGCCATCACTGACTCCTTATACACCTGGGCCTTTTTCATTTCTGTTTCTAAACATATAATTGGGTCCATAGTTCCCCTACCTTTCCGAAATCCACTTTGATGAGGTGTTATCATTCCCCTGGACTCCATATAAAATGTTAATCTATCTGTAATCACTCTTTCCATTATCTTACCTACATGGGATGTTAATGCTATGGGTCTATCATTTATTGAAGCCCCTGAACTCCTGAGTCTTCCTGCTTTTATCTTTGGCTCCCCCTCTGCCGATTGGCCAGCCTGCAGTTGGTGTAACCCACCGAGCAGCACGACCGGCCCCCACAGGTGGAACCCAATCAACTGATTGACACCTGTTAGGAACATGAGAGAGAGAAAGCAAGAAGGGCAGGAGGGGAGAAAACACAACACGTAACACTTTGTATGAAGCAAATCTGTGGGATGAACATTGCTGTATACTTCTTTTATTCCACTCATTACTGAGGGTTTTACTGTTTACTTACTTCCAGTCAGCAGTTCAATTACTACTGTTTGAAACAGTGCAAGGGGTATTTATGGCAACATTATGGTTCATACACTAACCTAACCATGGATTGAACTTTCGAACCTTCCCTTGTGGTAAATGGACATGGTGCAAGTAGGATAATGCACTCCAGTGGGTCCATATGAAGGGAATGATTGACTTGTGAAGGGAAGGCCACTGCGCTTGGCATTCCAGTGTGATAGCTGGAGCAATTGTAATGTATCCTTGGTCTAAGTTGTATGTCGACACAACAACTAGGCCTATTCCACAGTGGATCCAAATAATGAAGAAATTATGTCCTTTTCGAGTCACTTTTTCTTTACCACGATGGAAATGAGGTCATCAGGTCATGAAAAGATGAAAAGGAATGAGGTATTCATCCATTTCTCTTTTGGATATTTGCTTGTCATTAACTGCAGGGATTCTGTCTCAAGCTGTAATCCTCTAAAAGAGAGCGAGAGGTTTCAAATGTTGATCAATTTTAATATTATTTAGCATGAGGATGAGATAACATTATCTACAGGATAATGTACAGAGGGGCTGATGTAAAACACAGTTAAAGTTTGATTCCGGTACAGCCTTTGTAATGCTGGTCTTCTTTCCTGTTGTTTAGCATTGAACAGGTTGTAGTATATTCAGATTATCTTAATTTCTCTATTGAGAGGTCAAAATAAAAGACAACGCATCTAAAATGTTGCTAACGATCCCTGTTCCCGTCATACTCTCTTTCAAACTAACATGTTGGTTCCCTTATCGTCCATCTACTCACGTTTCTTTACCAGTCAAACTTCTCCAGTGTGTTCCTAGATCTCAGCACTTTGTGAGCATTTGGTACATTAGGCATACACAGGTTTGAAAATGAAACCCCGTTCGTAATAAACTACAAATCCTTTTTATGTATCCAAATTGAAGAGGACTTGACTAAGGTTTGTTCTGGCTGTGATTGAAAGAAAGGTCCTGGAATTGTGAAAATCAATAGATTCATCACATCTGAGCCTGACTGCCAGCAGTCATGAGACGGTGCCTAAACTGTATACAAAGTTGTAATTCTGACCTAAAGGTGGCAGCAGAGATACTGGTTCTGGAGTTTGCAAGGCTACATTTTTCAGCTTTATGAAGGACAGAGGTGTTCAGCAAATATAATAGCAATCTGCACAGTGTTTCTATTAGAGTAAGATGGGGGAAGAAGCCCCCCCCCCCCGAACAACAAAATACATTTACTGTCAAATTGATATAAGAATATGAGTTCAGCATCTGCAGGATTATGATGCATAAACTAACACTAACACCAACACCAACACCAACACTAGGGCTCTTTAGACTGGCAAGTAGACTATAAAACGGTTCTAGTGTAATAAATCTCAGGAATACAGCAATTCAAAGGAAATGTCATAGTTCACAACACAAGAGCATATTAGAGGGGCCACTGTGGCTCAGTGGATAGCAGGGCCGTCCTTCAATCAGCTCTGCTAGTCCCATGTCGATGTGTCCTTGAGAAAGACACTTAACCCCAATTCTTTGTGTAGAAATGTGATAGAATCTGAATTGTAAGTCGCTTTGGATAAAAGCTAAATGACTGTAATGTAATGTAATGTAGAGCCATTCAATACATGTGTTTTGAGCAGGTTTAGTGCCATCTAGTGGTCAGGAGATGAATTAAGGGGGTACATCGGGTGATATTGTCTACTTCTTTATTACACCGAAAAGCACCATGAACCCTCACATCTTATGTCACTTTCTCCCACTTCCACAGAGATACAAAAGTTAGTAAAGGCGTCGTGCTGTTTGCAGTTTACTGTGTTTACCTCAGACACGATCCCCTCACCTCTCAAAGCCATACAGATGTACTGAGGGGATCATACTTACATGTATGAAAGCTCCATCTATCCATGCCTCACCCATTAACATCACATGTAACTTAATCACTAGAGACTTGCAGAAACCAGTACACGAAGGACTTGAGGATCTCTTTAAGATGCCATTACACATCCCTCATTAACAAAGGGGGTCCAAACTATTATATTTAATATGCTAATAAAAATGGCAATACTGTGTTTTTTCTAACCCTGTGTACCACAGTTTGGTTGTTTTTCTGTCGTTACCAAAGTTCAAACTGAAGGTCTTTTCCTTATTTCCTGATCTTTTCCTTCTGTATATGTTTACAGTTCCAACATTGACACTAAAATAAAACAGCAAACACAAACATACTAGACATCACCAGACCTCCAGACTGTACTGTAAACCTCCACTGGGAATAAAAAGATTAGCTCATTAGATATGAAGTCCTGACGGGTGAGCTGCTGTTAATTCCTAAGTTTATCTTGTCTGGACAAAAAAATGAATAAAACACATTTTTAAGGCATTAGTTATGCAAAATGAAGTGTGTTAAAGAATAACAACCCATAGTATCCATGTTACACATGAAGAATCCTGTCAATGATGAAATGAGTGCTTGACATGTTGGTAATAGATAAACCGTCACCTACAGGTGCTCTTAGTGCTTGATTGTATATTGAAGTTACTGATTTAGGAAAATATCTATCTAATGAAGAGGTGAAGGAGCTATGGGATGGAAAAACTGAAGTAATCCGGACAAACGTGTGATTGAAATGAGAAGAGCCAGCTGAGACCTCTGTTGTGTGACGGGAGTCTGGCTCTATCTAGTGTTGTGACAGCTAACTGCAGGAGGCCCCAGTGCTGCAGAGTGGCCTCAGAGCTCCAAATTAGCTGATGGTGCACACACTTGACTGATCAGCAGCTACTTAAACTCAGGTGTGTCAGATGCTTATGATTAAACACTGCGTTGCTCCATATGGTTCACATCTAAGTTCGCAACAAGGTAAAGTGACTTGGCATTTTCATCACAACAAAATGCATATGAATGATTTGGAATTGTGATTCCCCTGTTAAGTGGTATTCGGTTTGAGATTTTTGTTGAATTTTGTCATGCTTGATTTACGGTTATTCCTCATATTTAATTTACTGTTATTCCTCGCTTTAGATCAGCGCTTCAAGCTATTTAAGTTAATGTTTTGGTTCACTTATTCACTTAAAGTACAGAATGCTGCTTGACTTTAGAAACTTGAACTTATTTAAATGGAAAATGGCATAAGAAGGTCAGACAGAACCACTAACACTATGTACATAAGTCATAAACCTCTGTTATGCTTGGTGTGAGAACACATCAGACGGTTTAAAGATATTGTTATGAAAGGCCGTGGAATGTCCTATTTAAAGATGCCGTATCATGCTCATTTTCAGGCTTATACTTGTATGTTGGTGTTGAACTAAGACATGTTGGAAAAAGCACTTTTTTCCCCCTCTCACACTGTCTGGCCCAATCCCAATGTCCCCCCTAAACCCTCAAACCCTGAACCCTCAAGGACTTACTGATGTCACCTGGTAAGTGGTTGAGTGTGAGAGATTGAGGCCAAATCCAATGTCCCCCCCCCCCTCCCCCCCCCCCCCCCCCCCCCTTACGGACTCACGGACTTTGAGGCGCGCTCCCACGAAGTCCGTGAGGGTTTAGGGATGTCCCACTGTCAAATCATCGAGTGTTTGAGGCTCTCTTGCAGACATTTTCAGCCCTTTATGAACCCTTTCCGTAAGTCAGCATGGTATGCTGACTTGGCCTAAGGGAATTACCCACAAATCATTGCAATGTGACGTTAAACACGGGGTAACCAGTGGACGCATGGAGACGTAAACAAAGAGGACGGCTCACGTGTGTTCAGCCTGGAGTATTACATTTACTCAGAGGCATTAAGGGTTAAAGATGGAAAAAATAAACATGAAATAACAGAATATTTATTTATTTATTTATTTATTCATTCATTCATCAAATATTTGATTTAGTCATTGAAGCTGTTTTGACAAAAACGAGTAAATAGATTATCTGAAGTTACCTCTCATCTTGTGAGGAAAGAGACTGAAGACGTTCACATCAGGGAGTACAAAGTATAAAATAATTACACACAATTATACATCACATTTCTTGTCATTTTCATGGTAACGTGATATGTCGCAGCAAAGTGTTGTCCCATTCATATTTACACCATCTCAAGCCCTCACAGTCTCTCACACTCAACCACTTACCAGGTGACGTCAGTAAGTCCTTGAGGGTTCAGGGTTTAGGGGGGGACATTGGGATTTGGCTTGAGATGGTGTAAATATGAATGGGACAGCACTTTGCTGCGACATATCACGTTACCATGAAAATGACAAGAAATATGATGTATAATTGTGTGTAATTATTTTATACTTTGTACTCCCTGATGTGAACGTCTTCAGTCTCTTTCCTCACAAGATGAGAGGTAACTTCAGATAATCTATTTACTCGTTTTGTCAAAACAGCTTCAACGACTAAATCAAATATTTGATGAATAAATAAATATTCTCTGATTTCAAGTTAATTTCATCTTCCATCTTTAACCCTTAATGTTTCTGAGTAAATGTAATATTCCAGGCTGAACACATGTGAGCTGTCCTCTCTGTTTACACTTTTTTTTTTTTTTTTTTTTTTTTTTTTTTTTTTACGTCTCCATGCGTCCACTGGTTACCCCGTGTTTAACGTCACATTGCAATGATTTGTGGGTAATTCCCTTAGGGCAAGTCAGCATACCATGCTGACTTGCGGAAAGGGTTCCTAAAGGGCTCAAAATGTCTGCCAGAGAGCCTCAAACACTCGATGATTTGACAGTGGGACAGCCCTAAACCCTCACGGACTTCGTGGGAGCGCGCCTCAAAGTCCGTGAGTCCGTAAGGGGGGGGACATTGGGATTGGGCCATTGTCTTAAAACACCTGTAGTCACCCAATGTCTGAAACACTCTTTTAGTGCCCGTCTATTTAAAGAAACGGTGTGTAGCATCTAGTGACAGAAATGGAATCTATTTGTTCATTATTTTTCTTGAGTGTAGAATGACCTGAAACTAAGAACTGTTTCTGTTACCTTAATGACCCTCCTTTTTCCTGTTTTGTTTTTTTTAGCTGCCATAGTTATCATACCAGCTTGGCACACAGGAAAGGTTTTAGTTAGGTGCAATCTGCAACCTCACCTAGATGTTGCCAAACCCTGCACACTAGACCTCCAATTCCTTTAAAAGTCCAGTCTGCTTTGATTGGCTTGCGAAAATAAATATTGTGCACCTTTGCAAAGATAATTGTGAGCGTGCTTGTGACAAAAGAATAGGAGATAAATCTGACTAGCTTGTTGAATCATCACATTTTTTCTGATCTAGGCAGCTCACAAAAGATTGAATGGGTTGTCTTAAAAAGGTGACTCATCATTTAAAAACTCACTTTTTCAGTGCTTGTGTACATTTGGGCATATAGAGGGTCTACCAACCCACAAACTGAACTAAGACAACCCAGTCAGTTTTTATTTTTTTGTGAGCTGCTAAGATCTGAAAGTATGCGCTTCAACACGCAATTTTGATTTGGATCACCTTCCTATGTCACATGCAGGCTCATTAGAATACACCAGCAGTAATGTTGACTGCAGCAAAGGCTTGCTTAGATCTGGGGTTGAAGTTGCACTTTAAAGAGGGATTCACACAGAGGGTGAATACAGGATTCAGAAACGGTATGAAAGTGGTTTTTGAACAGTAAAGCCTGTTAATATTTTTGTAGCAGAAATGCAAAATAGAGGTCTGAACGTGTAAGAAGGGCATGATCTGTCTGCTTACATTACTTTTGTAGTTTTCCTGCAGCAACATGTGAAGATTGGTGTACAGGCTTTGTCATCAGTGGGTACACAGAAAAGTCACTGCTTTGTTCTTGGGTAATGTGTAGCTTAAAAAAATGCTGACATAATTCTACAGTAGAGTGATAACCCAGTGCTGGAAATGGTCCTAAAAAAGCACTTTCACCATCTCCTCATGTTTGAGTTGTTTTCTAAAATCTACAGTGGCCAGCTGTTTTGGGAAATGATTGATGTGGATGCACAACTGTCTAAAATACTTCTTCCTCCACCTCCTGTAGGTTGAATATGGCAACGACTATCAACCGACCTCCGCCAGCTCATCCAGGACCAAATGGAGGGAACCCGCACACTCACAGCGGTGGACCAACCTCTATGCAGCAAGACCCAGGACTGCACGGCACCAGCCAAAACCCAGGACCTTCATCCCATCCCCAACACCACGTCCCTACTCGGCCTGTCTTCTACATCCATGCTCAACCCCCACCCCCTTTCCTCCAATACCAGTGGCCCATGCCCTTCTCCTATAACCCCTTTACGGGCTTCCCAGGCATGGGTGAGTCTTTGTGGGGTTTTCTATTGCCTTATTTGAGGTGAAAGCTAAAATGGCTTTTCCCACTGGGTATAGTTTGTTTGATAGAAGTAGTGGCCAATAACATGAAGACCTGTACGATGATCTTGAAATGTTATTTAATGTAAGAAACTTTGATATTGTAAGGTAGTGCTTATTGGACTTGAACCATCATCTCGGTTAATTTGACGAATCCTTTATATTTTTTTTCTACCTCTCTAGGCTATGGTATGGTAATACCCCCTTTCCCTCCTCCTCCCTACATGGAGGCTCCAGCCTACATTCTGCCCCACCCTCAACCAGTCGACTACAGACGTTTGCTGCATCCCCAGGTCTACGCTCCCAGCGCACCCTACCAGAACCCTAACCAGGCCCGCAGAGTCCACCTCTCTTATACGGGCCCTGTTCGGGAAACGGTTAACTCTGAGGTCCAAACAGAACCCACACGGAGAGGTGTAGGCGACTACGGTGAGGAAAGCCCAGTCGTCTGCACAGATTCTGGGCGTGCAACCGCCTCGAACTCTTCATCACCCTCAAGCTCCACCTCCGAAAAACGAAGCTCTGCCGAAGTTGAGAACTATACCTTACCCGGCAGCGATGCAAACGACAACCGGGTTAAAAGGACCAGCGCAAGTAGCACAGTCAAACACTGCTTTGACGTCCTGCAGCCTACGGGAACGAAGACTGTCCAGGCGCGTATCAGAGCAACTCTAGAAGGGCAGCAGAGCCACAAAGACCATGTCGATCAGGAGAATGTTCACCCTTGTGGAGATGCTCACTGCAATGTGTGGTCAGTGAGTTCTGCAGATGGTATGGTTCCTGTATGTAGCTCTTCTCAACAAGAGGAGGTGGTTGTCCAAGAGAGACGCATCTCTGTTCCTGACATTCTGATGAGTTGGGGAGATGGCACGCCACAGGCAACAATGGCAGACAAGCTGCCTCAGATTGATATTGGAACTGAAGTAGAGCATGATCAATCTGTTTACCAGAGTCCAACTGAGACTACAAAGGGTCCAGCGGTGGCTGACAGAGCTTTTGCTAATGATGCTGAAGGCAACTTAAGCTCAAGGGACAGTGCAACCCTTTTCAAGATTCTCAAAATGAGAGAAGCTCATATAGAGCGAAAGACTGAGTCCAGAAGAGAAAACGAATCTATGGGATTGATTGGCTCTGTTAGACATGGCCCACCCTACAGAGATGAATGCCTGTATTCACTATACAATTCCAATAAGCTCCCTGATGATGAACAGGAAAATGGCAATGAGACAAATCCACTCGAAGACACTGCAGACATCATTCCCTATCAAATGTCATTCAATAGCGGTCGGATGAAGAGAAAAATGAATGAGTCTGTTTGGTCTGTGGAATCTTTGGCACCCTTTATCCCCACTAAAGAGTGGCTTTTGCAGAACAGCATGTTTGAGCCTCAAGTAATCGTTGAGATGACGGATGAGGCTGAAAATGGTGCACTGTCAACCCAGAACAACCCAATTGTCAAAGCTGGTAAAGAAAGGAAACATACTCGCAGGTATTCCTCCTCTGATTCTGTTCTAATGTCTGACAGCTGGCTCATTTTCAGTACCCCCGCTGAGAAGCTAAGTCCACCAAAGAAACCAGAAACGGAGAGTGAAATTGATGCTTCTGAAATGAGCCCAAAGCAATGCCAAAACATGGGTCCTTCACAAAAGGATTCCTTCGCTTCCCCGACTCACCTGCTGTCACGCAAAATAGTTTTATCTACCGCCACTGAAGAAGACATGGATAGAAATACATCTTCTGAACCCGAGGCTAATCCAAGCCCAAACCAGAAATTGCTCATTATAAATGAGCAGCAGGAGCAATGCCCTCGCTCTCCCGAGCAGGAACAAACTCTTCTCTTGAACTCTGCGGCAGGCGAGAAAATCTCCTCTGCAGGCCAGCTGATTCTCCAGAACGGAGTGGACATGGAGGCAGAGGATGGAGTCAGCCAGCCGAGAAACGAGCAACTGTGTGCCCCGATAGCGGACCTGAAGACGGCTGAAGTGTCTCCATCAAAGGGACGTTTGGTGGACTGTGGCGTCCAGTGCACCGAATTACAAGAGTGGAATTGTAACTGCAAGGAGACAGGAAGTGGCATGGGACCAAGCAGAAGGCATCATATTAAATACAAAGGTGATTGTCTCAATTCAACCATGACAGACGTGTGCTGCTCTTGAGAAACAAATGTGTGTAGTGCTTTAAAGTTTACTTATCCTATAGATAAGAAGCCAATCAATGGCCAGGCTGAAGGACTCAACATGAAGGGACAAATGCAGAAAAACCAGAAGAAGAATCACTGGAGGAACAAGGGTCAAGGTAAAGCAAAAGCAAGTGATCTAGAATGGGTGTAGCCAATACAGCCTCCATCATCGGGTCAGAATTTGAATTTGGTTATTTACTAAAAACAAATTTCGCCATTTTAAGAGTCCTATCAATTCTAGAATGTGGTGTATGAGTGTGTAAATCATGTTTGACAAGGCCAGACTGTTTTTAATTGTTGTGTTTTAATAATTCATCCCAACAAAGTACCAAAAGGCTTGAACATTTGAATGTGTTCTTAAAGGGGCTAAATTCAGAGCATTAAAATGACTATTGGCTATGTAAGCCCACCCTTTTTATCAAGATTTAACAATAAAAATGCATGTGTTTTCTTTCCCAAAGCCAGAAAATCTACCATCTGAAATTACATTTTCAAATTATATACTTCAACTTCAGGACTGTAGTTTGACATTTGACTGACAAGTGACCAAACATCAAATTTAGATTGAAATGTCTCACTAGTTCACATAAGTACATAACATGTTTTCTTTCCATCAACTGAACCCGCCCACTTCAAACCGGTAAGAAAGGGTAGAGAAAAACAAACTGATAAGACTTTGACAGAATATGGTGTTATCATATAGGACACCGAGCTGATGGGAGAACAAATTTTACTCTATAAACCTCTTTATGTCCACAGAAAAGCAAAGCAGCCAGCAGGAAGCCTACAATGGATACTATGGGAAACACCAAGGTGAGAATCTAAATGTTATCCATTCGTGTGTCAGGATGGGTGATCATAAGGTTTTAAAACTGGGGCTTTCATTCCAGTCTTAAGGCTAGATTCAAATCTCTGATTGGTTTGTGTAGATTGGTGGGAACGCTGTTTAGGATTTCAGCGCAGACTAAACATCCACACACATCAAATGATCATAACTCTAAATTGCTAAAAGATGACCAAATTTTACAACAGGACATGTCATTCCTCTAAATTCTAATTCTAAAATGGAAAATGCTACTAGAGTTCATTACATTGGACAGATGGTTCTACTCACTCGACTGCAGAATATCTTAGTGACTGAAAGAGATGAAAGTGGGCCTTCTTTGCCTAATACACTTTTTTTTATTTATTTATTTATTTTTTTGCTTCTTCCAGGTGGAAATGGAAGGAACTCGCGGTACTGACTGCATGCTACAAGACAGCACTTGGTTTTAAAGATTCAATTTAATATTTAAAATGAATTTCAAATCAAAAATGTAATCCTTATTTTTCACTATTTTTCAATAAATGTTTTGTATATATCATCATATTCAAAGTTTGACGGTTTTTAAACTATTAGCAGCAGATTGGGGTTCATTTGGAATCATTTTACTTGATGCAGTGACAGTAAGGTTCCCTTTCTCCTTTTTTCATGATTACAATTCCTGCTCGTACATAAAAGGCACCTTCTAACTTCAAAGAATAACTTCAATGACAAGTTCCCTTTCTGCCAGTTAGTTTCCTGAGAATTTCTGCTTTTACCTAAAGGGCACCTCCTAACTTTCAAAAAGTAGGTTCTCTTTCTGAGTTTATATTAAATTAAACCTGTCAATTAGAATTCCAAAAGAACGAAACAAGCTTGAACAAAACTCATACTTAACACTGGGGGTCTTTTCTAAGAGTCTGACTCCCTCAAGTGTGAAAGATCCAGTGCTGGTGCAAAGTACCGGTAAACAGACGGCAGTCTGTTTGGTATAAAATACACCTTCTTCTTTGTAGGGTCCATGTTTCCACATTACAATTTAAAGCTCATGAAGTCTGAAGATCGACTTATCAACTCAGGTAAATGGAACTATCGAGATGCCCGTGAAGGCCCCATTGTCTACGCTTTCAGAGCGCCATTCTACTTTTCTTATAAACAGCTTCTAAATTGTTTTAGTAGCTTTAGTTGTAAGTTTCTTCTGATTTAAAACAAACAAAAAGTTAACATTCAGATTATTCTGTCGAACTTAAACCATCCTACCAAAATGAACATGCAAGGACAACCTACTGAAAGAACAAACGACTGTATGAAACAACCAGAAGAGCAAAATGTTAACTTATTTCTAAAAACATTTATGTAATGCCATCTGAAGAAAAGCAATCGTTTAGGATGTATAAAATGGAAACTGAGCACATGAGGAATCTGTCAGTCTCATCCAAAATGTCGGACAGAGTGCCCCTACCCTCCAGCTAGTAAATTGGGACCCATGGCAAACATTTTTATCCATAAATCTTATTTAATCTGCAACTGAGTGCATTTGACTTGAGTCCCCTAGGACTCAAATAAATTAGCCTTTTAAATTATTTTAAAAAGCACTTAAAACAATGAAGTTATTAGCAAACAAATGGACAGTCATGAAACATCGGAATAATGTAATAAAGCACCTGTGAGATATAAAAAACAAATCTACTTCTGGGGGACAGTTTGTTAGAACAGACTTGCATCTCACTGAAAGTAATGAGATAGATATATTTTAATTTTGAATCAAATGTTGCATCAGTCATTGCAAAGTCGGCAGTATCTTTAAAATCTGCTTGTGTGAACATTTAAAAGCATTGTTGGATTAGAGATGTGTTCCAGAAATATAATATCTCTATAAATATATTTGAAGTTGGATGCAAAGTAATTCGTCCCGTGTTGTAATTTACAGTATATCAAAGATTATTTCCTCCGGCGTTTCTGTTTGTACTCTTGGAAATGTTGGTGCCCATAGGTACATGCATGTTATATCAGCATTATACAATGGCTGCTGCTGACTTTTGATTGGAAGGGATGGGAGGTAAAGCACTGAAGACCTGTTCCAGGAACCAAAAAGTGATGTAATAGTCTACGGTATCTTAAGGGACAGTAAAACTAGGGTTGGTACTGTTGGGAAGCTAGCCAGAGTACGATAGATTTTAAAAAAAAAAAGCAACCTAAGAAACCCAGCCCAGTGTTGCCAACTTTGTTTCTGATGAACGTAGCTAGCAGCATAAGCTCTAAAAGTTTCTACATCGGCAACACTGACAGGGCATGCCTCCAAAGCTACCCCCCCCCCCCAAAATGAATGTAAACAAACATGGCTGTTGTTAAAATTCTCAGGCAAGGCAAGTTTATTTGTATAGCACAATTCAAAGTGCTTCACATAAAACTATTAAAAAGGCAAAAGAAAACAATTAAGAACATTGAAACATTAAAAACAATAGAAAGCAGTGTGAGAAATAAAATACAGTAACATGCAGAAAATGATTAATATCCTTGAATCTGGTTCAATTAAAAGCAGCAAACAAAAGTCTTCAGTCTTGATTTAAAGAAGCTGAGGGTCTCAGCAGACCTGCAGCTTTCTGGATTTTGTTCCAGATATGTGGAGCAGAAAAACTGAATGCTGCTTCTCCATGTTTAGTTCTGACTCTGGGAACAGAAAGTAGACCGGTCCCAGACGACCTAAGGGGTCGGATGGTTCATAAGGCAGCAGCAGATCAGATGTATTTTGGCCCTAAACCATTCAGTGCTTTGTAAACCAACAGCAGGAGCAGCCAGTGCAAAGACCTCAGAACTGGAGTAATGTGATCCACCCTCCTGGTCTTAGTGAGGACTCGAGCTGCAGCGTTCTGAATCAGCTGCAGCTTTCTGACTGACTTTTTACAGAGACCTGTAAACACACCGTTACAGTAGTCCAGTCTACTGAAGATAAATGCATGGACAAGTTTTTACACATCCTGTTGAGACATAAGTCCTCTAATCCTTGATATATTCTTCAGGTGATAGGAGGCCGATTTTGTAATTGTCTTGATGATGCTGTTCAGGTTGAGGTCTGAATCCATAACTACACCTAGATTTCTGGCTTGTTTGTAGTTTTTAACATCAGTGATTGAAGCTGAGCGGTGACTTTCAATCGTTCGTCCTTGGTACCAAAAACAATTACTTCTGTTTTATCTTTGTTGAATTGAAGACAATTCTGGCACATCCAGTTGTTGATTTGTTCAATGCAGTTACCCAGCCCATGTATGGGATTATAGTCCCCTGGTGACATAGTTATGTAGATTTGTGTGTCGTCTGCATAATTATGATAACACACTTAGTTGTTTTCCATAATCTGAGCTACTGGAAGCATGTAGATCAGGGGTCACCAATAGGCGGACCGCAGTCCGGATCCGGACCCAGACGCTGTCCTATCCGGACCCGGATGTATAACTGATGGATAATTGAGAATTATACATTTTGGCGGAGCGCTTATATTTTAACCTGCACAGCTTTTCTAGCCTTTTTGGCACTTGGTCAGCAGTCCAGGAAATACACCGACCAATTACATGCATTGTAAATCATCTCACGTGACGCTACTCAGACAATCGAATATCTGTATTCTGAAACGCAATATATATATATAGCATAATATATTTAGTTTTAGATGAAGCCCTTATTTTACTTGAAATGAGAGAACATTTTTTATGTATTTATATGTATTATTGAAATCCATCATGTAAATGTGAAAACTGAGAATAATAATTGATGTGTACTTTCTATATTTTATTTGACAGTTGTTGACTACACAGAGACGTTACTACTACTAGGCTTCTTGAATATATATATGGCACTAAATAACGCAAGTTAGATATTGTAATGTTCCGGACATTTGCACGGGGAGATTTTCTCAATCTGGACCTTTGGAGTTTTAATTGAATACCCCTGATGTAGATGTTGAACAGAAGAGGCCCCAGTATTGAACCTTGGGGAACACCACATGCCATTTTAGTCAGCTCTGATGTGTAATTAGGTACAGACACAAAGTATTCTGGGTCCTTCAAGTAGGATTCAAACCAGTTAAGTGCTGTGCCAGAGAGTCCCACCCACATTTTTAGTCTTTCTAGTAGTATGTCATGGTCGACCGTGTCGAATGCAGCACTGAGATCCAGTAATACTAAGACTGAAATTCTGCCATTGTCTGTGTTTAAGTGGATGTCGTTGAAAACCTTAACAAGAGCAGTTTCAGTACTGTGGTGCTGTCGAAAGCCTGACTGGAAAATATGAAAACAGTTATTTACGGCCAAGAAGTTGTTCAGCTTGTTCAATTATTTTACTTAACAATGGGAGGTGTGATATTGTTCTATCATTGTTCTTTGTTGCGGAGTCTAAACTAGCCTTCTTTAGGAACGGTTTAATAACTGCAGTTTTTAGGGCTTGTGGGAAGACACCTGAGAGAAGGGATGTGTTTACTATTTGTAAAACATCAGTGGTCATGCAGTTTGAAATATTTTTGAAAAAGTGTGTTGGTAGAATATCCAAGCAGCAGGAGGATGACTTCAGATGTTGTATCATGTCTTCCAGGCTTCTACGGTCAATTGAATGAAATTGTGTCATGATATTTGAATGGATGTTATTCAGAGATGGGGACAACACATATCCTGTGGTTGGTGTGGAGGCACTGACTGCTTGTCTAATTTTCTGAATTTTGTCAGTAAAAAAGGAGGCAAATTGATTGCATGCCCAGGTGGATTGGAGCTCAGCAGCTACCGACACTGGAGGGTTTGTTAGCCTGTCGACGGTAGCAAATAATGCGCGTATATTGTTATTGTTTTTGGTTATGATGTCAGAGAAGAAGGACTGCCTTGTATTTCTAAATTCCAAATTATAATTGCAAAGTCTCTCTTTATAGATGTCACAGTGAACCTGGAGATTAGTTTTTCGCCACCTGCGCTCAGCTTTCCGACACTCTCGTTTCTCTATTTTCACCAGCGAAGCATTTCTCCAAGGAGATCTTTGCTTACCCGAGACAACCTTCACTTTAGTGGGTGCAATGGCATCAATAATATTTTTAACTTTAGAATTGAAGCCATCTACAAGCTCATTGACTGAGATGCAAGAGAGTGCTGGTCAGGAGGAGAACTTCTGAATGAATAGTTCACTGGTGTTTTCAGAGATGTAACGCTTTGTCACAACCTCGGTTTGGACATTTGTGTGCAAGGAGATTGCACTCTCAAAGAAAACACAGAAATGATCAGAGAGTGCAACATCAGTCACAGCGACTTTGGAAATGTTTACACCTTTGGTGATGACACAGCTTTCAAACTAGCAGATTGTGGAAGATTCCGATGTCACCATTGAATGCACAGGCATAGTGCGATCAGACGAAATTGAAAATGATTGGACAAGCTTATTACAGTCCGACAGGATTTTTTCTTTTTTTGCCAGAACATTTCATTTATTGATTGCTGTTGAGATGTAAAGATATTTTCAGACATATTTTATTGATTGAGGTGACCCTTAAAACCTCACAGCGGGAAACAACTGCCCAAGCGAAAATTATTTTTAATATTGGAGAAGGGTGAGGGATAATGGTTGAGCTTCATGTTGTAGGACAGCAAAGCTGTAAAATGATCAAAAGTTGCAATGTTAAGCAGAGGCTGTAGAGTAATTCAACAGCCTGTGCAACCAGGCTGGATACAATGTAGACTAATGGCACAGCAACCCAATGGTTTTATCGAATTAACTAACTTCCTTCAAAATGACGACCAAGTAATCATATCAGATGTCATAGGTCATCGCCCATCCGGGCGATCTCGTCCAGCAGGAAGTCAACATCCTCTTGCTGGGTGGCGGGATTGGAGAACACACCTCTGAAGAAATTGACTTTATCTCCCAAAGGCTGATAGCCAATCATGACAGAGCCCTTCTCCATCATCCTGCCTTTGATCCGAGGAGCCACCTGCAGAGACATGAAGAGTAAGAACCTCTTTTCTCTGCTCGGTCAGTCTCCTTCAAATTCTTTTCACCCATTTTCCTGACCGTTACTGAAGGAGTCCAGAGGAACCAGTGATGTTCTGTACTAACCTGATGGAGTATTGCGTCTCTGTCAGGTCCAGGTGGCAGGCCTCTCAGACTTGGAGGTATGTACCAGAAACACACGTTGCTGTGCTCCGGCTGTGTGAGAGGCGGAGGAAAAATATGCTCAGTAAGAATTGATTGGGGATTTAAATGGATAAGGAAACACTGAACTAAGAACTATTGCTACATAACAATAGTGCCTAGTAATATTCTGTACATGGTTAGTTCAAGTGTTTGGCTGTCTTAGACATCCACAGTAGTTTCCAACAAGGCTAAATCAGGTTGAAAAGTGAGAGTTTTTAGACGTCTATGATACATAGAACTGTTATTTTAAAGATGCAATGTGTAGTGCCAAGCCACATACTCCAAACAAATAGGGGGCAGGATTTTACCTCTACTAATTCGGCCATGTAATATATGTTTACCGTTATAACTTAATGCAAATAAAAAAAGCCATCTGTAAACTCGGGAGGTGCAACAATACGTAAAATTTGACCGAAATGCTAAAATCTTCTAATCTTCAGGTGTGGCGTCGGTCTATGGTTTGTGTTAGCTATCTGTGTGTTTACCCTGCCACTAACTGGAGGCTGTACGGTCTCTGCATGTTTTGGATTAAATCCAAAGTGTCAGAAACGAGAAAACGACTCATATTTTAGTTTCGTCCTCCCCACCGCCATGAAACTACTTTGCCGGGAGGAGAGCAGGCAGTTGTTCCATGAGACCGACCTTCAGTTAGCAACTCAAATTCAGCCTGCACAAACCCAAGTGCCGAGGGTAACAGCGGGCCGTGGACAGGGGCAGCGACAGAAAGTGTGTTGATCAAGCAGTCCCCCGGGATCAGATCTCCTGAGCTGGGGTTTGTGCTAGCTGATTTCTAGCTAACTGCTATCTGCTAACTAAAGGTCTGTCTCTTGGAGCTGTCCTCCCTGCAAAGTAGTCTTCTGGCAGCACGGAGGGCGCAACAAAAAAACTGATGTTTTCTTGTTTTTGACACTTTGGATTTAATCTAATAAACAAACTATCAAAAGTACACAGACCCTGTACCTTCAAAGTGATTGTGAAGCCCTCAGGACAGCTCTACTTCTTCGTCCTCTCATGTTAGACTGAGGACGGACTGGAACCTACAGTGACTCACTATCGCCTCCCTGGGTACATGTGCTATTAAAAGACAGATCTGGCCAGATCTCACACATTGCTCCTTTAAGAGAATTACAATGATGAAATGCTGTTTAAAACAGCCTAGACATCAAATGTATCCAGGTTTGAAATCCAATGTCTAGATGTCTTTTGAGATAAAAGAAATACAAATTTGAACATGTCACACAAAAGGTAAAGGTAAATTACCCCGTGACTACCAGCCTTACTTTATTTTTCAAGACCAGTTCAAAGTCTGTCCTCCTCTGCAGCTGATCATACAGATACTCAGCATTCTCTAAGCATTTGTTCACCTGAGATCCAAAGCCCTCGGAGCCCTGAGAGAGTGACAGAGACAGAGAGTTAAACAATCTTATCTCATCACAAAGTCTTACAAAGGGGGGCATTTCCTCTCGCTCATCTGATCAACATTCGTATGAGCTGTGAACTTGTGATTTTTAAGAAAGTCTTGTTCACTTGTGTTGCGTCTTTATGCTCAAACAGGTTTTCTGCAGGGGCACATTAATCCCCTCACCTGCCTGTCCACACTGAAAGTTGTATGACTAAAACACGGACAACACCGTGGTAGTGACCTGTCAATCACAAGGTAGCCACTCCCTAAAACATACCCCGCTTTCTGCTCAATTTTACATCATTTGATAAATGAGCATCATGCTTGCTCAAAACTTGAACTAGCAAGTGAGACCATAAACTCATGTTTACTGAGGTAATAATAACAGATTCTGCATCTACATGTATAATCGAAAGGGAATGGGACAAGATTTTGGCATCGGAAGCGTTCTGGTCTGTAGTCTGAGGCTTTGGTTAAATGCACATGTGTGGGGAGCAAAAGAGGCGAAACGCATTGGTGAAAATGTAATCCTGGAACCCACCGACTATCGTCTGACGATGATTTAGCTGTTTATTGTTTTAATTTTAGTTTGTAAACTGGCTACTGGCTAGTAACCCCCCGACTAGACCGCAAGCATATCAGACATGTTTTTCACTTGCATGTCTCAAACAACAAATATGTCTCATAACTAACCGGCTCTGTGCTGGCACACGTCTCAGCTCCATCTCATAGGCATAACGTGACTTGAAATATTAATCTAGGCTTCAAGACAATTGTTTCGCATGTAAACCTGAGGTAGATGCCCAACAAAAAGGCAAAGAACAACTGTGTGCAGGACTCTGCACCTGCCAGGAGATGTCAGCCTGGACTGTGGTGGTGAAAATACACATATTAAAGAAAATAAGAAGAGCTGATTAATTTGGCCATCACTGAAACCAACCTCAGCCTCACTTGAATCTTTATCCCTTCTGATAACAATTCAACCTGCTTAAGCCCTTTTCCACATTACATAGAACTGAACCAGGATGGAGAAATGCAGCTAGCCATCAAAATCCCAAATAGGTTTGTTACATCATGACATCAGAGAGACCTTAATCACCTATTCGGTCTGTAAATGAGTTTGTGTGAAGGCAGATAAAGACAGAACATGAAAGGATTTAGTGAAGAACCCTTTGAAGGAAAGTCTCCAACATTAACAGAAGATCAGATTCAGTCTGGTTGGAAGCACAGCAAGTGGAGAGAAAAGAATGTTAACCTCACACTGGGCTTACACTGATGCGCTACATGAATACCTTTGCCTTCCACATGAGCCACAGCTTAAAGACATCAACATGTCGGCCACACTGGATGCTCTTATCCCCAGTATCATAGCTCACATCGTAGTTTTTGTCTGTCTGGAAAAGGTACTCAGCCCCGAAATCATTACACTCCTGTAGGAGACCCTGGGGAGGAGAGAGGCATTAGACAGTCATACAAGATATAGCTGGAGATCAAACATGGACAACCTTTAAGCCGGGCTCAGACTACAGGAGTTAAATTCATTTTGAAAATTGGGTTGCATCATCACACACATAAGAAGAATCTTCACAGATGCTCTTCTCTCTAATCTCAAAAATGCACACGCTAAAAGATTTGAAAATAATGGCGCATCACACAATTATCGTGCCGGAGGGAGCAATACACCACCTCACGTGATCTCATGGGGAAGCTGATGTAAACAAAACGGAGACTGACGCTGTGCTACAACTTGCTGTAGTGATGCTTTGCAGTTTAAAAAAAAACGAAAGCAAAAGGCTAAACATGTCCGGATGAGAAAATGGTTGGGAAGACGTGGTCCACACAGGTTTTCCATTCTTCAGTGAGAACTGGAGATCTGATTTTAACTGTCAGTTTTATTATCTGTCAACAGCACCATGCCTCGAGGGCCAGAACAAACCCACCCACCCACAAAAACTGTGATTTTTGAACCACGATGTGGGTTGTGCTGCACCAAATTCGCCCCGGCCCTATAAGGTTCTAGATTAAGCACTTGGAATATAAAAGGGTATTCGGTAGAACCCAATGGGTGGGTTGTAGATGAAACCCTTGGAATATATAAGGGTTCTTGTTGGCACCCTTAGAAAGTGGAAAGGTTCTAGATTGAACCTCCAGAGAGGGTATTGGGTGGAACCTTTCACAGATGGTTATAGGTATATATAGGATGGGATTTAGTTTTAACTTAAACCACGACCTTTTCCTAAACTTAACCAAGTCATTTTACTGCGTGAACCTTACCAGATTGTTTCCTGAGAACACGGAAGTTCATTCTAAAAAGACAGTGTATGCATGCAACAAGCAGAAATTGACACATGTAAAATTGACATAAGAGTAGCATGTTGAGCGTCATAGTTTGGAGCATAGGGCCACTGATCAAGGTGCCTTTTTGACGAGTTGAGAGTCAGAACATGGTGTCTGGGAAGTCTGTATAAAGTTTCATGGCGATCCATCTAATAGTTATTGAGAGTTCAAGTAATGGCCCAGCCGAGACACAGACGGAAATTGTCATCCCTGAAGCTTGCAGCCATGCTAGCATGGCTAAAAACATTCAGTGAATAACATCCAAGGGTATCTTTTTGTGATGCACACTTGAAATGAAGACGAGAGGATAATGTCTTACTCTCTTCTTGACTAGTATGACAGAGCACTGCAGTGGGACGCCCATCATCTTGTGAGGATTCCATGTTACAGACCAGGCTCTGGAAAACAAGTACACATTTAGAAATCTGATTACTCACAAACGGATTGAGATACAGTTATACAACCCTTTACACACATTTGCAAATGGCTTTGCAACAACAATGGCCCCATTTGTTTGCCTATAGTGTTAGTTGTCGTCATGCTTTGCATTATTATTCAAGCTAAAGTCTCAGGATTTCTGTACGACCACCACTGTACAACTCACTGAGAGAAAACGAAGGCATGCTTGGTGAAGTGGTTGGGTTGTTAGTGGATGCAGTTACCTTTCAATGCCCGCTAGTTTTATCTTGTGCCTGTCTGACATCAGCAGGCCTCCCCCCCACGCTGCCTGGAGGGACGGAGTAAAAATCAAAAATAGATTACTCATAAGCATTCAGATTTATTATACTTTCTGGCTGTGTAAGGACACGCAGGTATGTGTGTGTCTGTGTGTGTGAGAGACACTGGTTTGATGATCCTCGCCTCCTACTGAACCGGAGGAACCAATGCAGCTTGGAAGAGCCAGGCTTACTCTGGAGGAGCGACAGCTAAGCCTGCGGGAGGGTAGGTGCATCTACTGGTCCCAGTTGGGTCACTTCCTGTCTACATGCCCAGTAAAAGACAACGCTCGCCAGTGAGAAGGAGAGTGAGTCAGCCGTACTATGATCTTCCGATTACTCCTCTCGTCCCCTCATTCCCATCCAACTCATCACTCCTTCACAGACATTCTCTCACCCAGCTCTGCAGGATTCCGGGAAGGACTAGAGTTTTATGGATTGGACACTCTACAGCAATTCATTGTGGACGCTTCGAATGTGGGCATCAGGGCTGTTCTCTCCCAGTGGTCCCTTGTCCAACAATAAGGTTGTTACCTTGTGCCTTCCTATCCCGGAAATGAAACACGATGTGGCCACAGGGAGCTGTTGGCTGTCAACGTTGCATTGGAAGAGTGGCAGCACTGGCTGGAGGGAGCAGAGCAACCATTCCTAGATTGGACTGACCACAAGCACCTGGAATACATCGGGTCGGCCAAGCAGCTGAACGTCAGACAAGCCACTTTAAACGTTTCAGTTTATCCCTGTCATACCGCCACAGCTCTAAGAAGCTGAAATGTATGATCCTAACTCTGTCCCCAGTTCTCCCCCCAGCATCCTGCCCTACTCCTGTGTGGTAGGGGTTTGTCGGCCCATTACCCATCTCTAAGGTCATCAGTCCAGTGACTGTTTGGTTGAGATGCCCCAGGTCGTTGAGTGTCCATCCCACCTTCCAAATGGCCCGTGATAAACTGGTCAAGGGGAGTCCTCTGGTCTCTCCCTCCTTCCCCCCCAGATCATAGACGGAGGTCCAGTGTACATCATGGACCCTTCTCTTCTCCAGGACTTTCATCGCCGACATCCCGACCAACCTAGGACGTCAGATGCCGTCCCTAGAGGGTGGGGTACTGTCAAGTCTTGTCCTGCTGTCTGAGTCATTTCCAGCAAACTCCTTTCCACCCGTTTCCAAGTTCCTACCAGGTTCCCACCCTGTGCATAACATAAGAGTATACCCTTGTGGGGGCATGCTCATATGATTGGTTAAGAATGGAGGAATCATCTAATTGGCAACAGATAATTCCATATTGACAAATATTTGTGAATTGAACAACGTCAGCAGTCTCAAAAAACCCCCACACAACTGCAGTGAAGTTCACACAATTTGTAAATGCAAGTTCAACAGTATATATAGAAATCTAATAACATTCAAATACGTTTTTGAAAATTTTAAATCCTTTTAAATACATATTTGTGGATTTCTATTACATGTATTTAAAACAAGAAATATTTGTGAGGGCATATTTGTGAATCTTATTTTTTTCATATGAGGATTTTGTTTACATTTATGACTATTTTTGTGTGCATTGAAAAATATTTTTTTGTTGGTGAAAGTCATTCATATGTGAATCACAAATTACATTTGTGATTTTCTTTTTTTTTTTTTTTTTTTTTTTTTTTTTTTTTTTTTTTTTTTTTTTCTGTGTGCATTCATTGATATTGAGACTGATCTGACCCCATACATCTCAAGTTGCAAATCGGAGTGTAAACAATTGATCTGAGAAAGGAAGAAGAAGTCTGCCCTGGATATCCGCTGGCCAGACAGACAGCCTATCAGTTCAAGGATTGCACCTACCATGACTGAACATAGGTATCAGCAAACTCTACTCCGTACAATTGTGATGGACTTTTAGTTGAGTTGAGTTTAGTAGCAAAAGGCATTTCTGACAACCTAGTCTCTTGCAGGCCACATGTTGGCCTTTGTTGTGGCTCAAAAACTGACATCCATAGAAAATCTGCGGATTAATTACACACCGGATATGTTATGATCCACTAAAGTTAGCAAAAACACAATATTAATAGATCACTGTTTTTTGTTTTTGTTTTGCCTCCATCTTGACTGTAAGGGAGGCGGGAGGGACTATTGAGTGAGATTCAACTCTTCTTTGTTTAGGGGTGATGGAGACACAACTGGTGGAGGCACTCTACTGAGTTCACTTTTCCAGTCTATTTTTATTTCTGTCTTTTAAAGAAAACTCCTCCTTTATTCTTCTGTCTGTGATTCTTTTTAAAGGTAAAATGTATTTTAGTTTGGGCTCTGTGTTGGTCCTCCACAAATTGCAGAGATCTGTTTAACTTAAGGGGATAATGCATAATGATAAAGTGTGTGTGTGCGAGCGTGCGAGCGAGAGAGGGATAGATGGGGCGCCTTACATCAACGTGCATCCACAGTGTGTGTCTATGGCAGATGTCAGCTATGGCCTTGAGAGGATCAAAGGCTCCGTACACCGTTGTGCCCGCTGTCGCATTCACATAGAATGGAACCAAACCCTGGAGAGAGAGAACTGAGGCTGGTCTCATCAAACGGTATGTATGTGTTGATGTTCCAGCATCAACTGTGACTATCATATTAACACATCTCAATTCAATTCAGGGATGAGGTTTTGATGATGAATCAGAAATCTTAGATAACTTCTTAGTACTCATAAAAACTATGCATACAGGAATATTTTTTCTGACATTTAGTTGCCTTACGTTCATACCTTTTCTTCCGCGGTAACAATGGAAGACTCAAGTTCAGCAGGAATCATTTTCCCACTTAAAAGACCAAAAGTAGACCAGAGTTATATAAACAGCAATTATTAATGCATAGTGTATATGAAGCAGACACAAATCCCTGAGATCAGCCTGCCTTGCACTCTAAAATACTTTAAAACGGCATTCTCTATGCACAATAGATGGGAAGAATTCTCTGTTTATACAGAAAAGTAGTACAATATATTTTAAATTTAAGCCTATACTACGTGTTAACTATGCTGTAAACATGTATATAAGCCACAGTATGTTAACTAGCCCACTGCATGGACGGATTTACCCCAAAGACGCGCACACAGATGCATACAAAGCTCCAACAGGTGAGCAAACATTTCCATTGCCGTGCATCACATTGACTACTAGAAACCAGTTTGTGTACTTTGAACTTACCCACCTTTCATCACATTTCACCATGAACACATTCTCACTGCCCATCCCCAGCACCGCTGCAGATTTCTTTACTGAGTAGTGACTCTGAAATGAGTGAAAATCCAGCCATTCATCTTCATTTGTCTCAATTCAAAGCAACTGCAAACAGGTAGACTTTTCATTTAGCTGACCGCAGTGGCTGCATTGTTTGGTTCTAAAATGACATTCCCAGGTGCACATGTCAAGAGTGAAATGCTGTCTTTTGTTTGGAGATAATAGCTTGGTGTGCTCGGTGCTACGAGCTATCTGTGGGCCCAACTCAATGAGATGTCTTATGAAATGTTTTTCCTGAAACCATCCGTATAAATGCATCACATAAGTACTAAAGGTGTGTGTGTGTGTGTGTCTGTGTGAGTGAGTGAGTGAGAGAGAGATGTGGCCAGAATTTAAATTTAAAACATTTTTAAAAAATGAACTAAGATTATCAACAGATGAAAAGCCTACAGTGTTGATGTCATGTATTGTGTTGCATAGATATCTACTAAAATGAGCATGCTAACCAGCTAGCCACGGCATGTCATGTCTTGTACTACCACTTGTAGGCCTACCTGGAGAAACCCGCGAGTGGTATTGTTTTTGATAGTAAGTGGGTAGATCCACTATTGTATCCCTAATTTGAGTTGGTTGCAGTGCTCTCCTTGCATGATCGGTACTTCACATTTGCAACTCTTAACTGAGATAAGAAGGAAGCGAGATGGCTCACTCGTTACTACTTCCATCTTCGGCTCCAGAAAAAACTGTTTAATTCAGAATGTTATGGATTACAACTTTTCTTTAAAAAAGGATGCAGTCTGATGAGGTATATGATATGAGTATATCGCCTTTGCTTTGCAGCCATTTCTCATGGAAAAGGAGGCTTGGCTGGGTAAACACAGCGAAAAAGCAACCTCATGTCATTGACAGCTAATAAGAGCGGCCTAAATGTCCGTTTATATGGAAATCATGTTTCATCCACATATCTTTTGCTAACTATCCTTAGCATAGCTAGCTGTTTACGTGTCACTGCTGCTGTGCAGCGGAATGTTTACTGCGGAATGTGTAGCTGGCAAACAATAAATATGCTAGCAGAATATGATTATTTATTAATTAATAAAGTGGTGCAGAAATGAGTCCTATAACCTTGAAAATAGTCCGCATTTTTGCACTTCACTTCCCCTTGTCTCGAGGTAAATGCTTTTTGAAGTATATGTGGTTAATATAGACCAAAGAGATGTTATTGTTTTGTGCTATAAAATAAAATATATCAGTAGATACCCCTCTTGAGAATTTTGAAGCTTTTAAGTGTCTTGAAAAGGGCAGGTTTCTAACAAGTGGCCAAATGAGACTTCAAAACGTCATCCTGCAGAAAAGTACTCCTTCACTCCTGGGACCGGTCTACTTCCTGTTTCCAGAGTCAGAACCAGAGTTCAGTTGTTCTGCTCCACATATCTGGAACAAAGTCCCAGAAAGCTGCAGGTCTGCTGAGACCCTCAGCTCCTTTAAATCAAGATTGTTTGCTGCTGCCTTTAATTGAACCACATTCAAGGATATTAATCAATTTCCTGCATTTCTGCATTTTACTACTGTATTTTATTTCTTACACTGCTTTTTAGTGTTTTAATGACTTTTTAATTTTTCTTAATTGTTTGTAAATCTCCTTTTTTGCCTTGTGTTTTGATGCTTTTAATGGTTTTATGTGAAGCACTTTGAATTGCCTTGTTGTTGAAATGTGCTACACAAATAAACTTGCCTTGCCTTCACAGCCTTGTTAGCTTTTAACTTCAGATAATTGCATTCGCGCTTCAAAAATCATGAAAGTGGTGTTCATTTGTTAAGATTACCTTGCTAAAACAAAGTGTAAGAATTATACTTTGCTCCTGATCTTATTTTCAGCAATAATCCAAAATCCAATGGAAAAATCCAATGGAAAAACCCAAGGGCGTATTGTGGCAGTGCAATGCTAATTTCCAGGGTTGACCTACAAAAATAAATCTTCCCTGCACCACTCTTTTAGCTAGAAAACTAGCAATAGCTATTGCTAACTTATATGGAAATCTTTTTTGCCGATATAGCCATTGTTATTTAGCTTGCTCTGTCTGTGGTAAACATAACAGTGAGCTATCAAAATGAGCATAGCAGTATCAGTTTTGTACCAGTTAGCTGACGACTCACATTAAAACACCAGAAAAACAATCATGACTGGTGGTCCATGATGTCTTAACTTCTCTAATGGGCTCATTTTGTGAATTACATTCCTTTTTTAGGCCTCTACTCGGAAATTGCATACCCATACTAAAAAGAGTGTTTTTCTGTAACTACAAGGTCTATTTTAATAATTTTGATGTTATAATAAAGGTAACACTTGTGTGATTTATTCAGATGTGTAAATATCAGTGCATATGTTACTGGTTAAGAGTAAATGAAGATGGCACACAGCTCAAATTGAAAAGTTTCAGGTTCGCCTGAAAAGAAAGCACTTTTATTGATAATATTTATATATAGATATTATTATTTAGATATTATTTTAGCCTAAAACCTATCCCTAATCATAGCACAACATGTCAACAGTCTCTATGCAAATTTTGACTTTGATAAAGTGAAGCAGAACAAAGTTAGAGAGGTTTTAGTACAGAGAGGTCAGGCGAGGTGAAGCAAAATTGTCATTTTGGAACCAGCTGTTCCAGTTGTTATATATACGTAGCAACAGTGTTTTTAGCCGGGAACCGGAATATTATTCCTTTCTCTTCATGATTCATCTCAAAGTAAGGGGCAGTTATGATTTTTTCTGCGGTGAAGCGGTTTGGTGTTGTGGTGCTTTTTGGCTGATATCTTTGTAATGGTTTCACGGAGAGAATTCTGAAGATATCTTTGGAATCTGTGTCGAATGTTCTCGCTCTGCGATGTATTGGTGGTCCGTGTTAGCTTGTAGCTTTGTGTTGGTATATCGAAGGGGAGTGCGTAGCTCACTGACTCATGGCGAAAAATACATGATATTGTGGTAAATCTTCTAGTTGATTATATTAGTTGTGTATAATTGTGTTTGGAGTGTGTAAGAAATGGCTTACCTGATAGTGTTACGAGGAGAGAAGACAGCTGTACAGGGACGGTTAGAGCCATTAGAAAGAGCGAGCCACCCTAAATAGGTCAGGTAGCTAGGCTGGTCGAACGTTTTGAGGTGTTGTTCGTCTAGTTAGGGTTATGGTGAGAACAAGAGTTCTCAATCCAATTCTGGAGTCCCACCCTTAATATTTTCCACAATTCTGCTGTACTTTGCTCTACTCAACACATGCAGGGCAGCATTTTTAGCTGAATCTGAAATAAACTAGACCGAAACCGTATCAGCATTAGGGAACGCAAGCAAGTGACATCAACATCCTTTTAATATTGACTGGACTTTGGATCTCCTGAGCTAAAGTATTCTGGTACACATACTATACACCATGGTTACCTTTCTATCCACCTTCCATCACAATAAATATTTTGCATATAAAACCGAATATACTAAATTTCACCTTTTCACAATATTTTATCCCTGTACTTTCAGTTGGACCTTTTAGCTGGCCAAAGACGTGTAATTGGGTTACTCGACACAGTAGATCATAACCAGAAGTTAGGATTGAAGTCTGTCCATCCAGTGCCACAAAAAATGAAAGATTCATTTTAAGAATGTGGCCGGCATGTATCAGAAGCTGGTTCTGATATCAGTATGTGAACAACTCTGTACTCAAACTTCGTTCATATTTCATTGCTTAATGACCTTCAATAGAAGGTTATTGGGAGGTAGCATTTGATCACTCTTCAATCCGCACACCCCTTAAACCCCACAAAGTGTAATAGCTTGTGAAATGTGATTACTTGTTCTGAAGTGAAGAGGGCCAGCTGAGGCAGGACTCCCATCCCCCTGGTCTTCACCTCCGGGTAGAAGTGATATCTGGCCACCAGGATGCTGTACAGGTTGGATATCATGCCTCCTTCATGAAATGGTAAATGGTTAATGGACTTGTACTTGTATAGTGATTTTCTAGTCTTCTGACCACTTAAAGCGCTTTAATGCTACATGTCGTCATTCACCCATTCACACACATTCATACACTATGCAAGGTGCCACGTGCACATCAGGACTCTAACTAACATTAATACCCATTCATACACCGCAGCCTGCCTGCAGGAGCAATATGGGGTTAAGTGTCTTGCCCAAACACACATCGACATGGACTAGCTGAGCCGGAAATCCTCTGATTGAAGGACGACCCTGCTCTACCACTGAGCAACAGTCGCCCAAACAGAATGCACTGTTTATGGACAAGTGTGCTGTGCATCTGTTCATTTGTTTGTTGTTTTGTCTCAGCTCCATACCCTATCCTAATACTAAAACGTATACACTATGAACTGTATGTTGATACTGTACAATCATTTGTAACTTCCTCCGTTCACACACTGAGAATAATAATATTTAAACTGTTGCTTGGATTGAACTTTACCTGCATTTTTGAGAAATAAAGGCGCCTCGACCTTTTGTATCTAGAGATGTTCAGTGTCTCTTTAAACGCAATCCATCCATTTCTGTCGTACCTTCCTTGCATGTATTACCTGGACAGAAGATTCCATCTCCCACATCGTCAGACCATCCCACAATGCTTTGCATCTTCCTCAGCAGAAACTCCTCCATGAGGACAAAAACAGGGGACACTTCATACGTAAACCTGGTAAAAGAATTATTTTTATTGTATTATATTGTAAAGAAAAAGTATTCACATTATACTTCTTGCAGACATATCATGTTTAGATTTCTTCATTTTAGAGATATTAAGTTGTATTGGTAAAGGCACTTCTTTAAAAATGTTTGACAGTCGAGGATTACTTTGTGTAGTCAACACTTTCAAGAGTATACCTCCGTGTATAATTAGGTAGTATAAAGAGTACACCATGGCTGAGGTGCATCCAGTTTTAAACCAAGCAGCAACCTCTGGTGCTGAAAAATGAAGCCAACGCTCAAGTGTCAAAAACTGCTGTTCCACAAATGGCTATTTAAGGTTGGCTCCACAAACAATAGCAGGGGGTTACTCTGGGCTTCTCAAAAGCTCTTAAGAAATCTATGGGTGACGTCACAGAGACTGCATTAACATTTGATATAGTCTGTGGTTAAAACCAGCCCTTCTCAACACAGCATAATGGTCAGGGGGCGGCCACTTTTATGTGTGCCATTGCGACAGTTGTAGCGGGCTAATAATCCGTATAACTAAACCAACTAACGGCAGGACAGCAACAAATAAAAGAAGTGGAGCAGTAAGTTTATAAAGTGTAGAGAGCCAGAGTAAAGGAGTACAATTTAACAGCTTATTGATTCATTCACACACTTGTGTCACAGCGTAGGATGGCCCATTGCTTTCTGTGTAGCATTAAAGCATGGTGGAATTAACAGCTTGTTAGCTAACTAGCGGACAGTCTAACGGTTTCTCTGCCTCACTCCCCGTTACTCTGGAGGACAAGCTAACTAACCAGCCATCCATCTTGGAGCTGCTTTCTCTAACCGGCGAGCTGCGACCACACTTTACGTCCTTCACTGACGTGTGTTGTCATCATATCAACTAACAACAATTGCCATTTTCTTTTTTACTTGTCAAATGACCACAGGTAACAGTTCAATGTCCGTTCTACTTCTATTCTATTTCTATGTTCAGAACAAGTTCTTCAAAAGTAAAAAATATTGAATACTTTCCACCACTGATGAAGAGATCTTACATGTTAGTGTTGGCTGTAGAGGTTAACCACTCGCCTGCTACACCAACCACATCCAGACCTGAAGACAGTTGGTTCAAGAAGCGGGGATGGCCTGGAAAAACACAGGACAGAACCTGAATCTTTCTACGAGTTGTTGTTTTCTTTGACCCTACTTCTAACTTGATTTATTACCTCAGCAAACATTGTAAACATAAGTTTATAGTCTCAATCAAAATGTATCCAAATAGTCAGGCTCCAGCTCATTGAAAATGCAGGCCTTACAAGTACACAAACTTTTTTACATATTACTGTGTGACTAAAAATCCCTTCATTGGCTCAGGGAACAATAAAGAATCGCCTTCAAAATCCTGATAATAGTCCATAACACACTTTGTGGTTTGGCTCCTCAGTACATTTCTGACTTGCTCACTGCTCATACATTGAATAGACATCTAAGGTCATCAGGCCCAGGTCATCTTCTAGCTGTACCCAGTATTAGATCCATGTTCGGTGAGGGTGCAGTTCAGTTACCGTGTTCCTGCTCTCTGGAACAAGCTGCCTGATGACTTGAGGTCCATCACAACTGTGCCCACATTTCATAAGCAGACTTACAACTTTCCTGTTCTCCCAGGTTTTTATCTATTATGAATTTAAATGAAAAACACCAAGAAAATATCCATTGCCATACTGATTGACAGGTTGCTACCACGGCCTTGTCCGGTCTGGGAGTTGCCAGTGTTGTTCGTCTTATGACTCTAAGTCATAAGACGAACAACACAGTGTGCTTTCAGTTCATGAAACGAGAAACCATTGTGACTGTGTCCACTTCTTATCTACCGTCTATGGGCATGTCTTATCTACATGTGAAGCACTTAAATGGGATGCAAATGAAATGCATTTCATTCATTTTCACCCCTACATCAATGGCTCTGGATAGAGCAATGAACTGTGAATAATGATCAACACACACACACACCTGTACGGACACCATACTTAAGTGTGTCTTTACAGTCCACTAGTATCTGCTCCAGAGTTTCTGGTTGGTCGGGCAGGTCCAGAGTGAAGCACTCCTCCTTTAGCTGGTGAGGATGATGGAAGTCCAGGACCTAAAACACAGTATTATTCCATCATGTCTTTTCCTGTGACTCATATTTAATAATGTACACATACATACAATATACATCCAGTGGAACCTCTTCAAAATATTTATAGCTCTTCTGGACTGTATCCAAAATACAAGAGCCCGCTACATCCGCTGGCATTAGAAAAATGTGTGGTTTTAGTTGTACTAATTCATATAGAAATGTATATTATTCTCGATTAAAGTTACTATACGAGATTAGGAGCATTCCAATTGCTTCTCAGTGGCTCTCAACATGGCACCGCATAGCTAAAGTTGCTAACAGCGCTAACAGTGCAAACAATGGCAACAGTGGTGGCAGAGCTAACAGTGTTACAACACACACACAGGGAGAGTGACTTCATTCTCCACTCCACGGTATCTTTACATAGATAATAGTTATTTGCTGCTATATCAATGCTTAGAGTATCAATTTTGTACCTATATTGCACCTTTAATGCATGACCTTAAAAAAAAAACGTCATTATCATTGTTTAACAATTTAAGGTCAGTGGCAGGATAGTAAAGTGCTTGGCTCCAGAGACTGCTATATGGGGATAGCCTCATGCTCGTAATGTCAAGTTCCGCCTATGTGGGAAAACAACGATACTGGACACATGCCCAAAGCCGTTTGGCAATGATAGCAGATCACACAACGTTGATGCCATGTGTCATGTACAACACAGCACACTTGAAAGCTTTTCCAGTTCGAAAATCTGAGCTGGATGACTATCTTTTGATCATCATCAAGTATTGATTGGCTTTAAGTTTGGCTTTTGCAGGACAACATGGTAAAATTGGGCCTGCGAAATGGAGCACACATTGCTACCTAAACTGATGCAATCGCAGAATTGGGGAGTATAAGAGCAAGATGGGAAGAATTTCTTTAGTCGTTGAAGTAAGCTCAGAATAGCCTATACAATCTCCATGACGATGCTGGCAAAGTAACATAACTTTTATATACTGTACATATCGGCACATCTGTAAGCATCGTTTCTATATCCTTGATATATATTTTAATGCTTTCTGCTCTGTCCTAGCAGAGCTTCTGCTGATTTCAAATAACCATCTCTTAAAATCCTGTGAAATTCTCTGACCGTGAAAATGCATTGGATCTCGAAATCTAAATCTGTTCTCTCTTTTGGTGGAGAGTTAATAAAAACTCATACTCCTTGCAATCTTTGTGATCTTGGACATAGCACTGATGGAATATACATGTGTGTATCAGGTTTGGAAGTACTTTGTCTCATAATGAAAATATCCCTTTATTTGTATGCTTTATTATTTATTTGCGTATTATTCCCTGCCCTGCAGATGGACTGGAAGGGTTTGAGAGTCATTGAGCAGAGTGCTGAGATACTGTACAGGATTCAAACATAACAGTGCCTCACTATGCTGTTCACTGATAGAAACAGTTGAGTACCTTGGAGCTCCGCTGACTTGACTTGCTGATATAACCTAACAGGATGTTAACCAGCTCCTGCAGAAACCCTCTGGTCATCTCCTCACCACCTGGAGCTGGGAGCAGGTCTGGGCACACGCACACACACACACACACACACACACACACACACACACACACACAAACAGACATGTTCTGAATATCTCTTTCAACTGATAGTTGTCTTATTAAGGAGAAATGGCATATATTTGAATACATTTCTAGACACAGGTGGTTGAATGATGACGTGCGTACACTGTGTTACTGCGTACATTGGCAAACTGTGCACACACAGTTTGCCAATGCAATATGTTATGTCAAGCTATGTAAGGCGATTAACCACCAAACATGGCGAATGCAACCTAAACAAATAGATTTTCCAGATCTGTGTGCTATAAGTGAGGTGTGATTAGTGGGTAGAATGCATTAGCAAGTGACGCAGTATTTAGTGGCCAGATATATATACAGTACAAGTATTTGGTGGAGAAACCTAGTGTGTAACGTTACACCAGCAGAAAATTACGACATACAAGTCATTAGATGCTTCCAATTACTTTACCTGTGGTCATGTACAGGAAAGCTAATGGCATTTTATTGAGTTTTAAGTTTATTTAGTTTTAAAATGGGCGCCACAGACACAAGCAGGTGCCTGTGTTTCAGTTTTACGAGTGATCGTTTTAACTGGCAACTCTCAGCCGTATGCGTCCGTGGTTGCTCGTAGGTGTCCTAGTGAAGGCCTTCAATCAATTTTAAATACATATACTGATCTGTGTTTATTGCATAGCAATAAAAGGAAGTACAACGGACATTCCCATTCAAATCAACATAGCAGGATGGTCAGAGCAGCAGCCATCTTCATGTGTACCGTTGCCATTGCGGCTGATGTAGCAGGCTAACTTCAGTATAACTATACAGACTTATGGCAAGTCGCGGAGTCACTCAGGTGAGGTTTTACAGTTACTACTAAAATGAGCAGTGGAGAAGTAATTTAAGAAGTATAGAGTGCCAGAGCACAAAGCTTAAATTCAACAACGCAATGATTCATCCCACTCACTTTCTTGTCACAGCGTAGGAGCGCTCATTAACATTGCCACGAGTTACCAGCGTAGCATTGTAGCATAGCTAGCTTGCTAATGCCATTATGCTTTAATGCTACGCTGGTTACAGAAAATGAAGCAAACCGTGAGCTGGGCCTCACTCCACGCCGCTCTGGAGAAGGACAAACTACCTAGCAAACTAGCCAACCATCATAGCCAGCGATTCATCTGCTCTATTCTCGGCTTCCCACTTTACGGGCGGTCCCCATACCGATTAACAACAATCGCCTTTTTCTTTTGTACAAGTCAAATGACCACAGGAAAAAAACTTTGTCCGTTCTGCTTCTATTTCTATGGCTTTTTTATATCTACGGCAACCATTTATGTAAGTTACAATGAGCAACTGCGGACGCATTCGGCTAAAAGACACCAGTTAAGATGGTCACATGTTGAACCGTAACACCTGTTGTTCTGAAATGGTTGTGATCCTGTCGCAATTATTTAGAGTTTGAGTCCACTGTTGGAATAACGATTCCGCCAACCCAACAAGCAACAACCGTTTCATTTTTCAATGACGTTGGCTGTAAAAGGGTCTATTTAGCCATCAGACACTATACAAAGCTGCCCTGGCAGGACATAATACATTTTACTTACACATACTGCTGACACAGACAAAACTAAAGCAGATTTTTACCATTTGGATTCCAATAAATTCACTGTGGTGTTTTCACTTTCTCCTAGAAATCATATAATACTAATTTCCTATTTGTTTTATAAGCAATGTAATACCACCCAGATTTTATTTTATATAAATATGAGGAAACAATTAATTTAAAATGTTTAATAAATGCATCTGGTAAATCACAACATGTTAGCTGGATGCAATTTATTAAAAATTAATGGGTTAAAAATTGTGTAGGGAATCGTGTCACATCTTCAACTTCATACTATGTGGAAACTACAGGTTGATCACCTATTGACAGATTTATTTATTTGAATATGGATTTTCAGTGTCATTGAAGGAGCATTTAGTTTAGTGATCCTCTGATTTGATCCAAAATAACAGAATTGCTTGAAGACAGGAATGTCCAGAATCAATTCGCAGCTGGATTGGTTCGGTTAACTTATACCCTTCACCCAGCCAAAGAACATGACGGAAGCCCCCAAGTCCTGACTCGCAGCAGGACCAAACCTGGCGTGACTCTGGACAACCCAAGCTCTCACCTTTGCTGTAGATGCGGCTGAAGTCAGCAGGTGTCTGTCCTTTGTCTTTTACTGCTGCTGAGTCCTGCTCTTTGTCCCTCTCAGCTGTCTTGCCAATGATTCTGTCTGAAAGCACAAAGCAGACAACCGTGTCAGCAAATGAGCTGCTGAAGTCTGTGGGAACTTTCATATCTGATCTGTATATGTATTGAGGCAGATCATACTCCTCCATCCATCCATCCATTTTCTTCCACTTATCTGGGGTCAAGTCGCGGTGGCAGCAGGCCAAGCAGGCTGACCCAGACTTACCTCTCCCCCACAACATTTTCTAGCTCATTCTGGGGATTCCTGAGGCGTTCCCAAGCCAGCTGGGAGATGTAATCCCTCCAGCGTGTTCTGGGTCTTCCCCGGGGTTTCCTACCAGATGGGCGTGTCCGGAAAACCTCCAGTGGGAGGCGCCCAGGAGGCATCCTGATGAGATGCCCGAACCACATCAGCTGACTCCAAGTTCCCTCTTGATGTCCGAGCTCCTTACCCTATCTCTAAGGCTGAGCCCAACCACCCTTCGGAGGAAATTCATTTTGGCCGCTTGTAGCCGTGACCTTGTCCTTTCGGTCACGACCCAGAGTTCGTGACCATAGGTGAGGGTCGGAACGTAGACCGACCGGTAAATTGAGAGCTTCACCTTCCGGCACAGCTCCATCTTCACCAAGACGGTCCGGTGCAGCGCCTGCTTTACTGCTGCAGCCGCACCGATCCGCCTGTCGATCTCCCGCTCCATCTTACTCTCACTCGTGAACAAGACCCCGAGATACTTGAACTCCTTCGCTTGCGGAAGGCACTCCGTCCCCACCTGGAGGGAGCAATCCACCGGTTTCCGGCAAGGCACCATGGCCTCAGATTTGGAGGTGCTAACTCTCATCCCCGCTGCTTCATACTCGGCTGCAAACCGCCCCAGTGAGTGCTGGAGGTCACGATCCGAGGAGGCCAACAGGACCACATCATCTGCAAACAGCAGAGAGGCGATCCCGAACCTGACGTTCTCCACCCCCCGGCTGTGCCTAGATATCCTGTCCATGAAAGTCACAAACAGGACCAGTGACAAAGGGCAGCCCTGGCGGAGGCCAACACCCATCGGGAACGTGTCTGACACAGCTCCTACAGCAGTCGTACAGAGACCGGATGGCCCATTGTAACGGGTCCGGCAACCC
>NW_022280115.1:1229010-1255695 GCF_004355925.1 Anarrhichthys ocellatus
AAAATAAGAAATCAGGAAGGGGGCAAACACTTTTTCACACAACTGTACATGTTTCAGGATTCTTATCAGCCAGCTGATGAAGTGTACAGGTTTTGTTTTACCAGATTCAGCTCTCAGGACAGATTTGTCTCATCAAACCAGACAGTGTTTTCCTTATTCTCTTGTGCTGTTTGACCAACTAAAATTTCCCTCAGGAGTTGGAGGAGCTCAAAACAGAGCTTAAAGGAGAGTTAATATTGGACTTGCATGAATCAGGTGGACACAAACACGGCTCCAAACGAATGCTTATGTTGCTGAGTGTCTGTATAGTAGGCAGATGTTTGCTTGCATGTAGCCGTATCAACAGGATATGTTAGTGGCCTAAAAAAAACCTCTTATTTTGCATGGCAGACAAGGACATTGGATCCATCTCAGTTTTTGTTTTAATCTCTCAGCATAAGGTCCAAACTGTAAATCAGGTACAGTAATTGTTATGTCTGGTCATTCCACTCTTGATCAGATGTTCGAGCAGAACCTGCAGGTTGCAGCGCAGATTGATGGGGATTTCAAAGAACAGGTTTTGAAGCTCTGCCTGAAACAGATGAACACTTTCCTCATCAGGTAACTTGTTTCCATACTTTCTTTCTGATGTGCTAAAGATATCTAAAAGCTATCCTTTAGGTTGATGGGATTCATTTCACCACACACACCAAAAGCTCAACGATTAATGATGTTAGATTCTTTCTGAATTTAAGGTCAAATAAAAAATATCTGAAACATTATAAAACCTGGGTCATTTTTCATCTGTCTATCACTACCCTTTATATACTGGTTCTATGTAAACGGCGATCAAGAGAACAAACTACAACAATTTCTAACAGGTGTGTGTGTGTGTCGTTGTGTGTAGGTACAGAGAGGAGGCGGTGACCTACAAGGAGGAGCACCTGAGAGAAAGACAGCTGCCTCAGTGTTATGTACACTACATGATAGCCATCATCAACAACTGCCAGACGTTCAAGTAGGAGTCTATTTTCTACATGATTAACAAGTGTTCGTACGAGCCAGAACTGTGGCTGACCACAGGGACATTTAGCAGTCAGACAGTGTAGCCCGTGGGCTATCTAGCACAAAGAATAGTGCCTGTCAATAATGGCCTTAGAAAAGCCACAGGAAGGATGTCGTGCTTGCTTCTCTTAGACCTGCAAAATACAGAACCAAAACACGGATCTGCAGAGCAATGAACCAGCAGTAAATGCCAGGCCAACAGCGAGGAGATCAAAGAGGACGAGTGTAGGCTACCACGTGGTAGTTCTAGCTAGGTGTGGAGTGCGAGGAGACGTATCCACTTTGTTTACGGCCACTGACACACAGGAAGGAATGAAACAGAACTATCATTACTAAACTGTGATCAAGGTCTCTCAAACAGTTACATTTGATCCCTTTTTTTCTGCTGATTCGATCCGTGACTCAAAATGGTGATACAGTCAGAAGCGTGAGTTTTGTGATCAGTCTCACCCCAACCTATAACAGTGTATAATGCTATGTTTCACGTTAGTTTGTGTACTGTAGAATAGCCATTCAAATTCACTAAACCTCATCTGCCTAGTAATCCCACTTTTCAAAACAAAGCACCATGGCAACCGCTATTGTACAGAGGATCTTACACCTACTAAGAGCTAGGTGTAAGATAAAGGCTGTAACCAGGCGGCAACCTCCGGTTCTGACAAATGGAGCCATGCTTAAGTGTCTTAAAGCTGCATTCTCTCTAGTGTCCACCAGGGGCGACTCCTCTGGTTGTATGAGAAAATGACTCTACTTCTCTCTTGATTTATTACCTCAGTAAACATTGTAAACATGAGTTTATGGTCTCAATCTCTAGTTTCAACTCTTCTTCAATACAGCATGATGTTCATTTAGTAACTTATGGTCCATTTTAGAGTCAAACAGACCATAAAGCAGGGGATGCTTTAGGGCGGGGCTACCTTGTGATTGACAGGTCAATACCAGAGCCTTAAACAGTGTCTTTGTCACTTCTCAACAGTCCAAATATTATTGCTTTCGCTCACTGGTTGCAAAAAAACAAGATGGCGCTGGCCAAAATGCTGAACTCGAGGCATCAAAACCTCCATACTATTGTCACAGTCCAGCTGGTGCACGTCCACTTCTTATACGCAACCCTTAAAATGCTAGTACCGTGTAAACTCCGACCTAAATTAGAAATTTCGTTCAAACTAGGCTACGTTCGAATTTATGTCTATTTGGTGCAACCCGGTGCTGGAGGCTAAGCTAGCGGAGCTGGCCAAATGGCTTACGACAAGCATTTGTTTAGCAAAACTGCTGTTTTATTTATATAATTTACACAATTTATACATCTCCTGTCTGTTTTTATTTATGTGGTGTCGAACACTTTGGGGTTCCATATTGTAATGCATCACGTTGTGTTCCTCAGAGAGTCCATCAACAGTCTGAAGAGGAAGTACTCTCAGTCATCAGAGCCCACTGACAGTGATGCTGCCATAGAGAAGACGCTCAATGAGGTGGCCAAGGAGGGATGTCAGTTCCTGTTGGATGAAGTCTTTCTAGACCTCGAGGTAAGGAGGAAATATTGTCTGCGTTTTTTTGTCTTTATTTCTCATGCAGATTACCATCTTATTGACATCAGTACATTTATTACATGAATATAACGTTCATGGAGGGCTTGCATAGGGTGAGGCTTTGCTGGGTTTTATTGAGGTCTTTGTGCCACTGCAGCGTGGGCGGTGCATGCAGATGAATGGTGCCCTTTGCCGAGGTTCCTTACTGACTCGCCGAGTGGCATGGGGAGAGGAAGGGGGCGTTCATCTGCATGTGCTGATGAACTGTGGTGACTGTGGAAAGCAGACGATTTACTATGAGGCAAAATATCAAGGCAGTAACGTAAAAAAACACAACAAAAATGAACTTAACGTCATTTTAAAGGGTTTTTCCATATTTTGTCATGAATAAAAAGACCCGAAACAAACACTGAAAGTGGACTACTTGATTACTATAAGTGAATTAATTAAAGAGCATCAAGCTTCTGTCCAGAAATTTTTCATCCATACGAGTGGTTAATCACTACAGCCTTATACATCTGCATATAAGTGGCTCAGTGATCAACAATAAAAGGCTCCAGTGCATTTGATTGCTTTGATTTTGACATTGCATTGACCAGCATCACCTGAATGAGCTGCTGACCAGGAAGTGGGTAACAGGCTCTCATGCTGTGGACACCATCTGTGTGACTGTGGAGGACTACTTCAATGACTTCAACAAGATCAAGAAACCCTTCAATCAGGTAGGACGGGAGCAGAACACTGTGCTCTTAACAGGGTGTCTCGAAAAACAAATAAATTCTTATGAACCTTAATGGAGACTCGCCATCCCACAGCCCTGTACCGTGATTGATATGTCGGCTGTGGTGTGTGCAGGAGATGACGAGCGAGGCCCTGCGCAGGGTGGTGGTGGAGTACATTAAAGCAGTGATGCAGAAGAGGATCACCTTTAAGAACGCAGATGAGAGGAGGGAGGGAGCTGAGAGGATGATCAAAGAGGCGGATCAGTTCAAGTTCCTCTTCAGGAAGCTGGCCGCTGTAAGTCCACATGTCGCGGTTTCTCTATCCTGCAACACTATTCACTTCCAGCACAAGCATTACAGTTGTAACTAACAAGAGTTGTTCTGATACCAGTACCAGAAATGTGTCCGATACAGCCTAAAATGCCGGACCGGATCACGTCGTCATATCATTTATCAGCTCATTTACGCTACGCAGGAACAGCAACACGTGTCACTGACCACCCGATGCCATACATCCTGCACATGTGCAAACTAGTACCACACACCTGGGGTTAAACACTCTTGTGCATCCCATTTTTCTCCCGATAATGTGACATTGTGAACAACAAATCTGTGTTAAAATCGACTATAGGAGAAGTAGTTAGCATTAGCTGTTAGCAGGCAGTGGGCAGCACAGTCCTTCTTGGCTAAATAACAGAGAGCAGCTAGCATTATATGGATGTTTCGCAGCGATATCAAATAGATATTAAAGAGGGATTTCTGAGCCGTTTAAGGTCCTAACATTGGCTCTAAGCAGCTCAAAACTACAAATGCCAAGATTTTGAATTAATAACAATGTCCTTTATTGTTTGAATTGTGTGTTTGGGAGATAAAATTGGGGAAAGTAAAAATGGTATCAGATCATCTTCATAACTAACAATTAACTACTGCGTTGAGTTTAACAAATCCATCAACCAATAGCAATAGCTGTCAAAACACGCAATGACAGCTTGACTGTTGGGTGCAGGGTGAAGACACAGACCGGCTTTGTGGCGCCATCGCGGCCATCGCTGAAGTGTTCAAGCTGACTGACCCCACGCTGCTGTTCCTGGAGGTCACCACTCTGGTGTCCAAGTATCCTGACATCAGGTACACACACACACGGCTGATATTCAACATATCAAACCTAAAGTGCGTTCTAGCGATATACCCGAGTCCGAATACATTGTTCGGGAAAGCACAAATAATGCGATGGAAACGGATGATTTCTTCTCACCGAAGTTGCTCATTATTATTTGGGAGAAAGAAATGATTGACATGTCTGTGCGTCAGTAATGTTTTTTTCATATCATTGTGGCCACAAGATAAAAATGAGCGTTCTGTTTGCAAGATAGGACTTTGATTTCACTAAGTGGTACTTGAGTTTATTACACATTATCAAAAAATGATTGCCATGCTAGTCACTGAGTCAGCGAATAGCAGGCTGAGAGCTGACTTTGTGCCCATTGTTCCGAAAACACCAATAGTGTGAAAGAATGCCCAATTTGTCCGACAGCCCATTGTTTTAAAAATACACTTTCTCCCTGGAACAAACAGAAGCACATGGCTGATCATTATTACATTACATTACAGTCATTTAGCAGACACTTTTATCCAAAGCGACTTACAATTCAGATTCTATCACATTTCTACACCGTAGGCACAGCTACGGGAGCAATTTGGGGTTAAGTGTCTTGCTCAAGGACACATCGACATGCCACTAGCGGAGCCGAAGTTCGAACCGCCGACCCTCTGATTGAAAGACGGCCCTGCTATCCACTTAGCCACAATCGCCCATTATGCAAACCCACAACCTATTCAGAGAGGGGGGGGGGTGAGGTTGTGGAAGTATATTTCACAATAAATTATACACCAATACAAAATACATTTGATGCTTTGAAGGCACAAAATTAAATTGCCAATGAATATTAGGTAAGATACACCATTCGCCCAATTTAGTGTGACTTCCTGTATGAACCACGCCGACCTACGGTCTTCTATCTGAATGCAAGCACAGAGACGGACGTCCCTGTACACCATTAGTGCATATACTTTACATTTGTCTTTGAATCATGTTATAATAAAGGTCTTTAAGTCCATTTGTGAAGGATTTGAAAATGTTTGACACCCAGTGGTTAAATACATAAACTGTTAAAGATGGCACTGGGTGCTGCTTCTGGGATTGAGTTTTGGACTCTAATGTGTCAGTTGCCAAGTCAAAGGGCCAGTGTGTGGAATGTAAGGGCATCTATTAGCAGAAATAGACTAAGATATTCATAACGATGTTTTCATTAGTGTATACTCACCTAGGAAACTAGGAATCATGCGTTCGTTTGCTTGGCAGGATCCCTTCATTATCTACAAAGGGAGCTGGTTCTCTTCATTGAGTCTGCCATGTTGCACCGCCATTGTTTCTACAGTAGCCCAGAATGCACAAACCAAACACTGGATCTAGAGAGAGCCTTTTGGTACCGCCAGCCGCCGTCTGACTTCTGTAGCTCCTAAAGTAGTGTTATTGTGGTAAGGACGGTGTTTCCATGGTTTTGCACTCAGTGGCTCTCTTCAGTGCAGTCTTGGAAAGAGAGGAGCGAGTGGAGGTGTTTTCAATTGGTTGCAATCTGCAACCACACCACTAGATGCCACTAAACCCCACACACTGCTCCTTTAAGTTAACATTGTTGCTTTAGAGTCATTCCTTTGTCCCAGTAAGCATGACACTAGTCCAACATCCACAGTACCAAGCCCATGAACTGGCACACCTAAATGGAATGCAACCATTAAGAATACTGTTAATTACACCCAATCTTATAAGTGCCTTTGATGAGTTTCTATATAAATGTTATCCTCGGCCCATCAGGTGGTAGTCAGAGCAGGTTGGTGGTAACACGTTAACCCTGAGGTCTCTCCACAGGGAGGAGCACATCCAGGCGTTGCTGGCAGTGCGTGGTGACGCCAGCAGGGAGATGCGCCAGATGATCATTGGGACCCTCAGCGAGAACAAAGTATCCTACTCTGGTCTCACACAGCCCATCTTCAAAGACATCACCGTGCCCACCAACACCATGACTACCATGACCTCCATGGCAACTGCAAAGCTGCTCAAATAAGGGCAAAAACCACGACACTATTTCCACCTTCAGACACGATAACATAAGCAAACTTCTATTTTCAGACACTCAGTTATTTTTGACTGTTTAATGCAGCTTGCTGTGTTTTCTGTCCCCACCCTTTATTTGCTGTTTTTATTGTCACCATGATCACGTCTGTCAATAAAATATCAAAATAATAGTTGTAATATTGTGTGGTACGACTATTATTTAGAGGTTGAAGCACCACAGGATGCTTTTCTTCTCCGTTTTTCCACTTATTTTTCTGCTCATCCTGCTGCTTCTCCACCACGACTGTCCTTTGACTTGTGTGCAGATGTCACAGTTAAAGCTGCTATGAGGAGCTTTCATTTTCTGTTGATTCTAGCAGCCCCTGTGGACGAAAGTGGTAGTGTTTTCGAGCACCAGAGTCCCTTTTGAAAACCTCATTTTACTGCAGCAGGGTCTGACAGTCTCCCCCTCTCAGTCCGGGTTCTGGTTCTGGTTCTCCCGTTTCTCCCTTCCCTCCAGCGGGTCCAGCAATACGGTCTTGGTCACCAGCAGCATGGTGTCTGTGTTGACTCCCAGCGGGGACCGGAGGAGCAGAGAGGAGAAGCTCTACTCCTGGCCGGAGGAGGGGAGACGCTGCTGAGCTCTCCAGCTCCCGTCGGAGCTCTGGCTGCAGTGAAGCCGGATCTGGGTCTGTCCACGGCGGACTGGTCTCTGCCAGAGGTCCTGCTGGAGTCTTAGCCGAAGGAGCTTCTGGTGAACCTGAAGGATTTCGTTTGCGGACGTCACGTAGAATCCGACCCGGTGGCACTGATGACGAGCATTAAGAATATCTATAGAAAATTGACAATGATGGTCTAGACGCCTTACGTAGGTCATATAGGGGCACCAGTATTAAATGAACTGTTTGATAACCAGTTAAAAGAGAACTGAGAAGTTAACTAAAATAACTGTAGATAAGATGAAGGTTCAAGAGTATCACCAGATCCTCCCACAGTCTGTATCACCTGCTCTCCTGTTCAGGTCTGATAGATCATATACACATTACATATAATATACATATTGTTTTGCATTCATTTTAAAAGCAGACATTCCATGTGCAAAAATTGCACAAAATTCTGTAAACCCTCACACAGCAGAGGAAAACTTCTGTATCAATGAGACGATGTTCAATCTACACAGGTGGCGTACAAGTTGGACGTTAATAAAGAAATGCTGCAGAGAAAGAATACGTTTTAAGAATTAAATATGCTGTCTCCGACTAGATAATGTGGTCCACAGTCTGACATACAGTACATTCTTTCCTTGTGTGATGGTACAGTAATGGTAAATCGACATGTGTCACGATTGCTGTCCAAGGTGCTGATCCTGGGACAGCCAGGGATGTGGACGCCGTCAACTGGAACTGTCCGTGGTACTACTGTTGTCAGACTGTTTAATGTCAGGATATCCTGTCAGAAAGGAGAAAATTATTAAAATTTAACCTTTTATCTAATTTCTGTTTTAAGTAACACTGTACTGTTACTGTCTAGACTTTAGCTAAGACTTTGCTGTCATGCTTTTCATGTTAATTAGTGGTTTGGGCTGATAGTTGAAAGCTATTTACTGATGGTATGCTAAGTATATGCAAGTTTTTACTGATGGATGAAAAGATCCGATGGCAGGTGATTCCAGTGATCGTCAGGATTTACTATTTGAAATAGTGGCAACATGTTTTTTTCCTTTTCTTTGTTGTCTCTTTATTGAACACTGAATAAACCGACATTCAGGAGGTCATGGATGTGCAAAAATGATGTGTTAATCAGATGAGATATGAAAAGGGAAAAAATGTAATATAAAAAGTTTGGCATCGAAATATAACATCAAAAAAGTCAATAAATGTTTATCAGGGGCTACGGAAAAGCATTCAATGTTTGTGTGGTTGCTTTTTTGTCATTAGGGTTAGTGTATTTATGTATATATTTTATTCAACTAGAGAAATATTGAAGTTTGGGAAGGACTTGGAGAATCTTGCTTTATGTATGTGCAATTTACCAATTGCATAAGATTTCTCTTGTCACTCAGCCTTAATGTGACATTCAACTTTAGTGTGAAGATGTTTTGGGCATAGTCGTTATAGAATGTCCAGTCTTGGTTTAAACTATGACTCTGAATTAATGGCAATAAATTCAAGTGTACAACAATTTAGCCCTGACGTCACATTCATTTGGGCTCCCCCTCATATGGGTAAGTAGAGTAACTAAACCAATTTGTATCAGCTTAAAACTAATGTATATGCGAATTAGAAGCGCTTTTGTAGGATTCAGGTCCTAATTAGTGCAAAGTATTTGAATTCTACATATTGTATTATAAATGCTTAGCGACTGCCCTCTACCTGTTGAAACCGGGCTATTGCGACTGAATTTTGCCATTGGTTGATCTGGAGGCAGGTGATATGAATCGCTAATCACTAGCATAGCCATATCTCAGCCCCAGCAGTTATTAAGCTAATTGGAAGGGGGACAGCTATCGTGAACGTTAACTTAAACTAGAAAATTCCGCAGGAAATTTTGACAGTGTGGCTGCTACTGCCCGAACACGTAGCAATATATAAACACGCCGATGTTACCGGTAGTATCGTTGAGGTTCGATTGAGATATCGCTTTTCTCTTTTCTGCATTTTAAATTCATACTCTTGGATTGAATCTTGTATTTGTGATGGACAGTCCACAAATGGCTCCCATCATTTCTGTATTGGAGATATACTGTACATCTTTGTTTGAGATACATACCTTTGAGAATTACATTTGTGTATTTGTGATGGAAAGACTTAACATGAACCTCATTCTGAGCTTCATGTTAAGATACCGTTACTCTGTGGGGCTTTTATTTTGAAAGGGTGGAACTGGGTGGGGGAGAGGAGACAGAATCATAATGTTTGACACACATACACAGGTTAGTAAATAGCAGGCTTCATCAAAAGCATTCCAGTTAGAATTCACTCTGTGGGGCTTTTATTTTGAAAGGGTGGGACTAGGTCGGGGAGAGGGCGGGAGAGGAGACAGAATCATGTTTGACAAACATATTGAGAGAGAGAAAGACAGACAGGAGGTCCAACAATGCCTTTGACTGAATAGCTCAAAGTCATGTTTTTGTGTGTGTGTGTGTGTGTGTGTGTGTGTGTGTGTGTGTGGAGAGAGAGACAGAGAGAGAGCGTGCATGTGTGTAACTGGTTGCCATGGTGAGGACGCACCTGGTGTTAGAAGCAGACTGATTAAGAAACGTTACAGTAAACAGTGATTTTGAACAAACCCCCTACCTTCTTTTAACAAAAAGCAGGAGTCTGAGTGCCAAAATATGGATACCATGAGAGAGATAAGACTCTGTCGAACGCACTGATGTGTTTTTTATGTTTGTGGTCTTAAAAATGTGAGCTCCAGAGCAATATACAAAACTGGTACCGTCTGCGTTCTTTGAGAAATGAGTGGTGAGATTTAACATGGAGTCTAATGGAACAGTTGGTTGGAGTTCATGTCGCTCTGCGGCTCTTTGAGCCACATGTGTAAGTCTGTGGGATTCCACAGACATCTGTGTGCGACAGCACAACATTTCCAAGCTTTTTGGTCAAAAATGGTAAAAATTGTGGGACTCGGCGCAATTTGTTCTTAAAAATAACAGATTTTTTTCCTGCTCCGCTCCACTCTGACAGTTATGCTCTCACTCTAGCGCTGAACATTCCATGAAATACACACCCATTATAAAATCTGAAACGGACCCAAAATTGTCCTGAAACTTAATCTGTGACTTCATGAAAACTGTGCTAGCTATCAAAATGTCCATTTGGCTCAAAAAAGTGCAGCATTTTGTCTACGTTTTAAACTTAAAATCATTGTTCTACGTCAGGGATTCCCAAAGTGGTGCGCGAGAGGAAAAATGTAATGGTGGTCTAATGGTGTAATAATTATTAAATAAAAGAAATTAAAAGAATTTAAGTGGGATTTTTCACAATATAAAAAAATTCCCTTTGTAAGATTTAAATTTAAAAACGTACAATTTAATAAATAAATGCAAATAAATGCTAACTTCATTCATTCAGCAACGTTCATGCAAATATGCTAAATTGGCTGAAATCTGGGAAACTGTCACGTGGGACATCTGAAGCTATCAGTCATAAAAGAGGAGAGGGACAGAGAGAGAGAGAGAGAGAGAGAGGAATCGGAGGTGAGAGAAACGGAGAGGTGCGTTGGGGAGAGACCGGGAGAAGAAATCGAACGGGAGTCAGAGAAAGATGAGACCGAAAAGGAGGAAGGGATAGCACAGACAAATCGGGAGCACATAGGCCCATCGCGGAGTCAAGGTGAAACAAGAGGAAACGAGAGTGAGCATCAGACTGGGAAAAAAAGAGAGAGAAAATGATCTGGTCTGGGCTTCACTTGGATTGGCAATGCAGATTGCCCAAAGCCACAGTGCGTGGTGTGCAGTGAGGTTCTGGCTAACAGCTGTCTGAAGCCCTCTTATTTACGTCGCCACCTGAACACCAAGCATGCCAGTGCAAGTCAAAAGCCCCTTACATTTTTATATCGAAATTGGAGGAGTTACAAAACAGCCAAAAACAACTGCAGTCTCATTCATGTCTTGGGTCTACAAAAAACGCACTACGGGCTTCTGGTCACAGAATAGCAAGAAAGGGGCTACCTCACACAATCGCCGAAGACGTGTGCTTGCCAGCTGCCAAAGAGATGGTGGAATGTATGACTGGAGAGAGAGAAGCAAACAAGTTGGACATGATCCCGGTGTCCAACAACACTGTGTCGATGCTTTGCCCGAAGACATCCTGGCTACATTAATCGGTCGCGTGAAGAAGAGTGAGTTCTACTCTCTGCAAGTAGACGAGTCTACACATGTGGCCAATCTTCTGGTGTACGTCCGTTACCTTTTCGAAGGCACGGTGCAGGAAGTTTTTTTTGTCATTTTTGTGTTTTTTTATCTTGTAAACAAACGCCACGCGCGAGCAAACTGTTCTCTCATTGGTCCGATTTTTATGCGGCTATAAATAAACTCTGCTGCTTTTTTTTTTTTTTAAGGTGTGGGGGATTGGGGGTGCGTGGCCTAAAATGTTTGGGAACCGCTGTTCTACGTTAAAGTATGGCTAGTCAATATGGGCCCAAAGTTAAATGTTTTTCGCGATTTTCGGGAAAACCGCTGTGCTAATCTCTCTAGAAAATACATAACACACGATTCCATCAGGCCGCAAGTTTTGATGTATTTTTTGAGCAGGTGTTGGAAACGCTGTATGAGGAGAAGCACGGCAAAACTTTCTGGTGGATAAAGATTATTAAACCCGATGGATTTAGTGTGGATTTAGTGTGGCTTTGTAGCACAAAGGCAGTTTTACTGCCTTTGTGCTACAAAGCCACACTGTATAACAGTAAAGTCTGGCTAAATGTTAAAGTAACATAGAGCAAGTCCAACAGTTAATATGTGGCTTATTATATCTTGTAACTTTAGCATGGACGCGTTGTAGAATTAGCAAGCTAGCCAGCTAGCTATTCAGCAGCTAAGTGTTTAACTGAATGCTTCATCCGCACTGTAGTGACTTTAACAAATATCCATTTTATATCTTAAAGCCACTGGGGGGTGAACGGGAGAACTTGTTTGGACGCGTGTTCCACAAACATTTCACTGTCCAGTGCGCTGTCTTTCTTTCAATCCGTTGATCCATTTATCCCATTTGCACATTGACACCCTAGCACAGGGGTGTCAAACTCATCTTCACTCTGGGCCACATCAGCATCACGCCCTGAAAGGGCCGGTTGTAAATGTAAGACTGTGTAAATGTAACTACTCCTAACATATTGGTAAATAACTGTCTCTGCATTTGATTATTGTTTATTCAAGTGTAAAAATATTGTACATGCAGTTATATAAATGTATAAATATATTTAAGCACATTTCTGTTATAACTTAAATCCTTTTAATTTAGGGTTAAGAAACCCACATTACTCTATCAAAGATCAAACTATTAAAGAAAATAGCAAAGACAAATATCAAACACAAGTTATTACAATAACTTTGTTCAATGCTTAAAATCCTTTCAAGGGTGCGTTTGCACAATCCCACGTGAAGTATTTCATCTGTTTTAAAGCCACGTTTAAAGTAGTCTTCAATGTACTCACAATACATGTCATGTCAAGTGTACAGTAACCAGCCAAAGAGCTGCTTCTGTGACTGTGTGTTTAAGTATCTCATAATTTTGAGTTTCTATTTCATAATTTTGACTTTCAATCTCATAATTTTGACTTTCAATCTCATCATTTTGACTTTCTATCTCAGAATTTTGACTATGGGTATATTTTTATTGTCAAGTCTAACTTTAAAAAACAATTTTTATTTTTATTTTTTTTTAACTTTTTTTTTTTTTTGCTGGTGGATTTGCGGGCCACATAAAATGACGTAGCAGGCCGGATTTGGCCCGCGGGCCGGGAGTTTGAGACCCCTGCCCTAACAGAACACTACAGGATACTTGACAGGACAATACAACACCTTGAATCTCCACGCTGACACGCTGGCTGACACGCCACATTGACACGGTCGAAAACTGTTGGCTTCCCATCTACACACCTGATTCTCATTACCAGGCACTTACCTATATGTATTTTTAGGTCAATGTGCCACCCACTGTTCAATGTCAGAACTGCATGTGTAAACCCACCCCGTTTTTCCCTCAAAAACATAAGAAAACAAGAAAACTACACTATGGCTCCAACACGCACACTTGTCACATCAGAAGAAAGCACATTGCTATTTACTTTGAGTCATCGGATTTTGTAATGTTTCATGTTCTAGAGCAGAGGTCTTCAACAGGGGGTCCGCGACCCCTAGGGGGTCAACGGAGGTACTGCAGTACTGTCCGCGAAATGTTTGGTTGATTAGACAATTAAACATTTTTTTTTTAATTTTTTTTTTCCAAACATGATTCTGTCCATTATTTTAATAGTTCAGTACTGTATGCAAGATAACAGGTATGTTTATGCATGCAGTGGCACTAATAGGCCATCACTCATTTTCGTTTCCAGATTTATGTTTAAAATAAAAACGTCAATTTGAATAGCTTGTATGCATGATTATCATGCATACAAGGCATTGGTATCAGTCAGTGGTGTATAGTAACGAAGTAGAAATACTTCCTTACTGTACTTAAGTCGTTTTTTTGGATATCTGTACTTTACTTTACTACTTATATTTCTGTTGACTTTTACTTTTACTTCACTACATTTTGCAAAGAAAACTGATACTTTTACTCCGCTACATTTCCCCTGAAACCTTCGTTACTCACTACAAAATCAAATCTATCTTTAGAAACAAAATGAATCATGAGACCAGCGTCGGGGACTGTGGTGGAACACAGACTGCAACAAGCAGGTTTGGTGAATCAGTGGTCCTAGCTTGCAAGTTAAATCATTGGTTAATCACGTCAATGCGCAATTGCAAACAAGTGCTCTCAAAGCCGCGGTGTTTAGATTCCCAGTGATACCCAGGATGCTATATGCTATAGCTAGCGAGCGACTACATGAGCAGAATTCCACTCTACGATGACTGATTTCATGATGGAAGCAGAAATGGAAGCACCTGCTACTCCCGCAACAAACAACGGTGGTGACGAAGACCAACACCCGTGGATCGCTAGCGAGTTAGTGAGCTGAGGAAGTGTTGTGCAGCACTAGTTGGCTAACGTTAGCCAACTAGTGCTGAAAATATATGTCAATAACGACGCCTGCATTGAGTCGGAGGAGAGTATTCGATTACGTTTGTAAAAGATCTGTGAGAACTAGAAGAGGAGGATGAAGAACATATTTTCATGTTTTGGTGTTTCAGTGTGAAAGCTGAGCTTTTAGAGTTATCTAGTTAGCCTTTTGTGAACATTATAGTATTTTGAGACCATTTTCTCAAACGTTAGCTAGCCACCACACCATAGGATTGACAGGAGCCGCGAGAGTGCAGCATTAGTGTTAGCATTAGGGTTAGCATTAGGGAAATCCTTCCCAGCTGTGCGCAAGCTGTGTGTGAAGCTGAACACACCTCTACCTGCCTCAGCGGCCTGTGAAAGGCTGTTTAGCATCGCAGGACTAGTCTTCAGTCCAAGAAGAGCGAGACGGAATTCTCGCAATTTTGAAAACCAACTTCTTTTGAAGATGAACAGGACATTTTTCAGTTTCAAGTAATGACTGTGTTGTTACTTTAGTATTGATCATGTTTTGATATTTGAGTCATTTTGTGGATGATCAGATGGAGTTATGATGGTAGCAGTCGCCCAATTGCAGATTCAGCTTGAGCAAAACCTTTGCCCATTGTGTTCAAATCAGGCCCATAGGAGTTTACAAGGCAGGTGTCCTTTCTCACAACAGTGACCTGATGCATCAAGTGGATATTTTTTGCTGAACACAATATTATGCATTTGCCCTCTACATCCTCTAGTCAGAATGAGCATACTTATAAACACACGGTTACGACTCCTTCATAGTGTCATATTGCTTTTCGGAGAATTATGATGATAAGTTCATAGTAGATGCAAAAGTATACTTATGTACAATATATTATGTTGAACATTGTTGCTCCTGGATGGATCACAGCAACCCAATTATTGTCAACACAGCTCCATGTCCTTGGTCATGGTGGCCACTTAACAGAATAAACTTAATAATTCTCAAAATTCTGACCTTTTGCTTTTTTATTAACAGCATTTACTTGTACTTTTACTTTCAATACTTAAGTACATTTAATATCAGAAAATTACTTTTGATACTTAAGTACAATAAATATCAGATACTTTAAGACTTTTACTCAAGTAGTATTCTACTAGGTGACTTTTACTTTTACTGGAGTAGTTTTCCAGGAAGGTATCTTTACTTTTACTCAAGTATGGCTTTTGGGTACTTTATACACCACTGGTATCAGTTGACAAGGTATGTTTATAAATGGCAGTGGCACGGCCTCCCTACTCACTGTACCTTGCACATGTTTAAAATAACAACATGAATATATGAACCTGTGTATTATTTGAATAGCTTAGTATTGAATGCACAATAAAGAGGTATGTTTATACATGGCACTAGGCCCAGTTTAATTTAAAACACAATTTTATACAATATATATAGTCGGGGTCCCTGCTCCATCTCTCTATCAGTTTGGGGGTCCTTGGCCTGAAAAACGTTGAAGACCCCTGCTCTAGAGGCATTCTTTTGAGTTTCCAGGTTGGAGGCACTTCAGCCAAAAATATTAGATTTAGTTACTTTTTAATGTAAGAGTGGATAAAGTATCCCAACATGCTGTCAAAAAAGAAAACTTGTGTGTGCACTTTCAAACTCAAAAGGAAAGGGCCATGGGGAATATCAGGGCACTGTAGGAGTTCACTAACTCAACACCAGATGGCAGTAATGCAACACTAAGGACGCAAACTGCCATTGAATTTCGGAGAAGAAGAAGAAGAAGAAGAAGATGGAGTCAGAAACAGGACGTTGCGTCTAATCTGGGAACCTGCAGACTGCTGAACATCAGTAAACCCGAACGGCCGCGGATCACCGACAACGGGACTCGAATTGGGTAAGTGTTTGACAGCTCAACGAATGTGGCTACTGCTGTTTACCGCTGCTAAGCTAACGCTGTAACCAGTTTAACGCTAGGTTCGCTAAAGTGAGCGGCTAACAGCAGGCTACCGCCTCAAGCAAAACAATGTCGGTGAGGTGATATTCTTCACTGGGTCAGACCGTGTCTTTCCGGTTCGCGCCGCTGTTCCTTTCTGCCCATTCACGTTTTGCCCGGTAGCAGCAGCGCCTCGTAGTCACAGAGAGATAAACAAACTAACGTTAGCTAGCGGCACTACTAAAGCTGGACTCGTCGGGTTTAACGTTCGGCGTTAAAATCATTCAGTTAATCCTCAAATTAGCGTTCACGTCTTCACGCTAACGCTTTATATGACCTTAAAATGATGTCATGAAGTGATGAAACCCGGTTCAGTTGTTGTTCATAAGTATGGAGATTCCTTACTGTGGTTATAAGTTGTTGGTAAATAATACCAACCAGGAGCATGTTATCATGTGAAATGTATTTCTCTATGATTTTGGACGGCATCAATCTTGATGTTGTATTTTGTTTAGCATTTGATTAATTCCCTTTCTTCTTCATACATAGTTTCTTGCCTAATTGTCTCCATTTTATTATTCAGTTTGGCTTTGTAGCACTGTGCCAAAGCACACTGTATATAATCCATCGGGCTTAATAATAATAATAATCATAATGTTTATCTAGAAAGTTTACCGCGCTTCTCCTCACACAGTGTTGCCAACACCTGGGTAAAAAATACATCAAAACGTGCGGCCTGATCGGGAATAGTGTGCTATCTATTTTTCGGAGAGATTCGCCAAGCGGTTTCCCCGGAAAATCCCCAAAAACTGAGCAAAGTTTCTCCATTGACTTGAATGGGGTTTCGGCGTGAAGAGAGCTAAAAAAACACTTAAATTTGGGCCCATATTGACTAGCCATATTTTAACGTAGAAATATGATTCAAAGTTTAAAACGTAGACAAAAAGCTGCACTTTATTGAGCCAAAGGGACATTTTGATAGCCATCACAGTTTTCATGAAGTCACAGATTAAGTTTCAGGAACATTTTGTGTCTGTTTCAGATTTTATAATGGGTGTGTATTGCACGGCTCGTTAAGAGCTAGAGTGAGAGCATAACTGTCAGAGTGGAGCGGAGCAGGAAAATATTCTGTGATTTTTCCAAACAAATTGCTCCAGCTCCCACAATTTTTACTCTTTATACACCATTTTGGCCAAAAAGCTTGGAAATGTTGTGCTGTCTCACACAGATGTCTGTGGAACCCAACGGACTTACACATGTGGCTCAAAGAGCCGCAGAGCGACATGAACTCCAACCAACTGCTCCATTAGACTCCATGTTAAATCTCACCACTCATTTCTCAAAGAAAGCAGACGGTACCAGTTTTGTATATTGCTCTGGAGCTCACATTATTAACACCACAAACATAAAAACCACATCAGCGCGTTCGACAGAGTCTTATCTTTCTCATGGTATCCATATTTTGGCACTCAGACTCTTACTAATTTGTTAAAAGGAGTTGGGGGTTTGTTCAAAATCACTGATTACTGTTATGTTTCTTAATCAGTCTGCCTCTAACACCAGGTGCGTCCTCACCATGGCAACCAGTTACACACCCGCAGGCTCTCTCTGTCCGTCCGTCCGTCCGTCTGTCTCTCTACACACTGACACATGCACACACAAATGACTTGGAGATATTCAGTCAAAGGCATTGTTAGACCTCCTGTCTGTCTCTCTCTTTCTCCCCAATCTCTCTCTCTCACACACGCCTGTCATTTAAAAACCTCTGTGCATGTGTCAAACATGATTATATCCTCTCTCACCCACCCAGTCCCACCCTTTCAAAATAAAAGCCCCACAAATACAAGATTCAATCCAAGAGTATGAATCTAAAATGCAGAAAAGAGAGTGGCGCTATCTCAATTGAACCTGAATGACACTACCGGTAACATTGGCGTGTGTATATATTGCGATTTCTTCGGGCAGCAGAAGCCACACTGTCAAAATTTCTTTTGGAATTTTCTAGTTGTTGTTGTTATTTCAGTGCGCCATATTGGTTCTGAAATACTTCAATGCTTAAAATCATCAAACTTCACAAGTATTGTTCAGTTGATCAGTGTCCAGCACTGAGTTTTTGATCCGAGTGGTGTTTATATCGTGTACAGTGATTGTAATATACAGAGGGAGTGAGTAGGGATCCATAGAATTTACATCAACACACAATTCATAATAACTTCAGTTATTGTGTATGTCATCACAGAGTTATGGAAACATGACCAGTGTGCAGTTAGTTTGTATTGTTTACAGTGATATAAATACAATGTATATGTATGGAATTATTTTTATAGCTATTATTATTATTATTATTATTATTATTATATACAGTTGCTAATAAGAAAAGTCATTGCACTCAAGAATCCCATGGGATTTTAGGACATTGACTCAGTCATCAAAATGGTTCTTGAATGTCCTTGTTGTCCACTTCCTCTGAGCTGCTGCTGTGGACCAGTTCAGAACGACTCGGTGAATAATAGGCTCCATTCTATACCAGCAGCTACAAAGCACCCCTTTGTTAAACACATAACCATGTGAATGCACATCGAAATGAAACCATCTGAAAAGGAAGCTCCACTTTGACAGCTCACAGACATGGGCAACCTGTGACAAGGGGGCACAATTAGACTCAGCTAGAAAATATCACAAGCCAGAAATGTTGCTTTACCTCGCACACTTAATCATCTGCAGTCTTACATTTTCAATCTTGTAGTTTTGTTTTTAAACTGAGGGGGAGCCTCTCAGCACCCTGATCACATTCGCACAGTTACGTTTTTACTTCTGGCTCCACTGGAACGATTTGGGTTAAGGGCCTTGCTCAAAGGCACCTCGGTAGTGGTAATGAGGGTCAAAGTGCTGCTTCTTCACTTTCCCCAACCGGATTTATCCTGCTGCTCACAGGCTCGCTTCTCTAACCTTTGGGCCACCACTGCCCCAAAGTAATGACTTAATTGTATGTGCATATAAGTGTAGGAACATGCATTTAATGCCTGACTTTTTATTACATTTTATTTATTTACTTACTTATTCTTATTGTATTTTATGTAGGAGTCATTTGATTTGTTGATCAATTCAATAATACACTAATTACAAAATAAAAAACGCACAAATTAACTGCATATTCCTACATTAATATTCACCTCAATATATATATTGCAGTACTATTATTAATAATAATTGTTTTGTTTTTTAAATTATTATTGTTTAAATGTGTGAGCCATTTGATTTATTGTCCAGAAAGCATTGCAGGGATGGTGGTCCTTTATGTTCAGAACCAGTATTACACAATACTAACACAAATGTCTTTCCAAGATATAATTATTACACAATGGTAAATTTATGCACATTCACATATTCCTGTGCAATAATCCAAGTTGATGCACAGTTGAACTAACTTTGTGTGTTTTGGGGCCTAATTTGAGCTCTTAACCTATATATTGATATTTATTTAAGATGTATATTTTACATCACTAACGTAGTCGCACACGCTGAAATCATATGAAAGGCTACAGCACTTCCTGTGTGGGACACTGGTCAGCAACTCTTTCTCTCTCTCAGGTTCACCGGGCTCACTGACGCTCCTCCCTTCATCCACTCATCATGGTGGACTACTACCAGGTTTTAGGAGTACGGAGAGATTCGTCTGCGGAGGACATTAAGAAAGCGTGAGTTGATGAAGTTTTTGAAATGTTCCACCTCTGCTGTGATCCTCTGAAACACTTCAGCAGACATCTTGTCCTCCGAATATAGCTGGCTGCTCTACAGCTGATCGATGGCTCTCTATCGGCTGGTCAGCTCTCTACGGAGCTTCATTAGCAACACAGCCACAGAGTGAGCTCAAACTACTGGAGTGATCCATCTGCATCTGAAGGGACACATTTGTAAAGTTTACAAAGCATGCAGCAGTAAAGCGGCGGTGGTGGATCTGAGATTTAAACTTCAAGCTGCTCCCTCTCAGCTTCATGCAAACTGCACTGTATCTGAGTCTGGTAATATCAGGCTGCTTCCCAGTGCGTTCCATCAGCTTTAACCGTCAGAAAGAGCTCACGTCCAACAGACGGGTAGTGATGAACGTTCTGCTGAAACCGAAAAAAATTCTGGTGTAGTTGCTGAAAAATGTGTTTGGTCTTGATTTGCAGAGGGATTGAAGGTTATTTTGTGCTCATTGGTAAGGTTACTCCTCTACCTTCTGTACTTGTTAGCAGGTACAAAGTCCTTCAACTGTGGATCTTATACAAAACTTCCTTTGAGCTTTCTTTGTCAGCCTCCCTGTTGTGTTCGCTGTTGTTCCTCATCAATCACTGAGCAGCCCACACAATGTTCAGTCCTATACACAAACAGAGTTACAACATCCACAATAAACATTATGCTCAGTGCGGGATTTATAAACGTATATGTGGACATTCTGGATTGGATGTCAGCGTTTTGGTGCCATTGTAGGTTAAAAAAAAAAAGAAGAAGTTTGGATTCACTAAAGTCACACAACAACACAAACAGGCTAACTGATGGAGGCAACGGTAGACCTCAAACTCCCCCGTAATACAGGGTCAAATTTGGGTAAACAAATATTTTTTGTCAAAGGAGTGTACAGGCTTTGAGGAGAGCATGGATAACAGCTTCAGTTCCCCCATAACAAAGGACTGTGTGGCAGCAAGGTGAAGCAGTGAACATATTCTACATATAGCTTACACTTAAACTGATGATTCTTTTAAGTGTCTAAAATATGTCCCGTGCTGGTACTCCTCTCTATTACTCCAACTACTGTAGTAATACACTGACGATGGAGAAGAACCTCATAAAACCACACTTCAAATAAAAAAAACAACTACAAAAGCAACCAAATGTCCGTAAGACTGTGCAGTGTGGGGCAGAACATGGCTGATTGTTCTCATCATTAGTCAGCAGCATCATGAGTTCTACATAAAAGCTCACTATTTGATCTCTTCAGTCTGGTGCTGTCAATCAACCGTCTTCCCTCTGTCCTCCTGTAGCTACAGAAAGCTGGCGTTGAGGTGGCACCCTGATAAGAACCCAGAGAACAAGGAGGATGCTGAGATAAAGTTCAAGGAGCTGTCGGAGGCCTATGAAGTCCTGTCAGATGGTTTGTATCACTACTCGGGCCGCAAACAAACACCAGTGGCCCTGTTCACACCTGATCACAAGCGGACACCTCTGAGTACGCCTGTTCACTCCCGGAGAATGCGTCTCCATATATGTCTCGGCGCCTAGTCTGTCAGAAATTAAAAGAGGAAGAACGACAAAGACCAGGTCCAATCCTTGGTGTGTTTCAGGCTTACGCAATTTGAGAACCAGCTGGTGGTGAGAAAAGGGAGGAATAGAAAGGAGAGCCTTCAACGTGGCTTCAACGACTCATTTCCCCCGTTACAGACGCCTTTACTCTACGATAAGGTTTGTGATCATGTTTGTCTCAGACCACCTCGGGCAAGCGGTTTGAGTGATCGGACCACGATTACACTCGTATTCAGAGCTGTTGTTACGCCCGATCCAGGGGCTTGGAAGTGCAGCATGAGAACAAGTCAAACGAAGAGCAGATGAATGCTACAGTTAGCAATTTTATTTGCTGTTGGCACTCACACAGCAATGTTGAAATGATTTACAGAGGTGAAGCTTGTGTTTCGGGGTGAACCGAAGGCCAAAACAATGAGCTAAACAAACTGCTTCAGAATTCGGGCTCAGCCCTAAAACAAAGAGGAAGGACTAAACCTAACTCCCTCGACTAAGCATGAACAGGAGACAACGGCGTTGAACAGAGGGTGATTCAGCCCCACAGAACCTGTCACAGAAAGATACAAAAGGTCGGAATTAGAGCAACACAGTAATAGTACATGCAAACAGCAGTGAAAGTACGGCTGTCAACCCGAGACCAGTGTTATTGCCAGGTGTGAACAGGACCAACATGAAGTGAAGCTCATCGCAACAGCACAGGGTCTGAGTTACTCAGGTGTCTGACTTTCTTCTCTTTGTTGTGATTCTACTTTCCTCTTCCAGCCAACAAGAGGACCATGTATGATCGCTATGGCAAAGAGGGACTGACGGGGAGCAACGGAGGAAGAGGTAAGCTCCAAACTTCTGATGAATCTAAATCAAGTCTTTTTGTTGTGAGAACTTGTTTTAGTTTGAACTTGGAGGTTAACTTGGGTTTGTGTCACTGACAGGCTCTGATTGTCATGAGTGCCTGACAACATAATGAGAAGAGCCCTACAGAGAAATGAAAGCTTTATCCGGTCATGTGACTTGATGCCTGCGACGAGACTTCTCCTTGAGCGAGACTTTGTAGAACACAATGACAAGCAGAGCAGATGTAGTGAACGCGTCAGGACGGCGTGTTGATGGTGTGCAGTGAAGTGAGGTCACAAAGTGCCAGAGTAAATGAGTCCCATTCACACATTCTCGATTCAGCGTAGGAAAGCACATTACTATCAACAGTTGAGGGACAACTTTGTTTGGATTATTTTCTGTTGCCAGTGTAGCATTAAAGCATGGTAGAATCACCATATCAACAACACTCACCATTTTCTTCTGTCGTACTCAAATGACCGTGGAAACAGTTCAATGTTTCAATTCGAGATGCTCCTGAAGCCATTTGATCTTTTTGCCGCTAATAGAGCTTGCTGATGGTGGATGATCCATACCCGCAGGTATAGATGGTTTTGTTTCATCATAGCAGCTGGTACGCGAGGCTCCAGACTGTTATTCATCACCACGTCCAGGAAAACAATTTAAACCGCTCTGAAGTCAGTGTGAAGCATGAAAGATTCTAAATATTATCCTTTTGCTTTGTTAGTCATCTATAGTGGTTATTTGCATAGAATCACACAATTCAAATGATTAGGAAATAACAGATTGTATTATAAGTGGTGCTGGGCAAGTTAAGGCGTTATTATCGCGTTAACGCATTCATTAATTGACGCCGACAATTATTTTATAGCGCGTTAACTCATTTTTTTTATTTTGAAAGTCCGTGGAGGAAGTATAGATAAACAAACACAAGACAAGCTAACAGATGCTACAGAGAAGTGGCTACAAACTGCAGCCGGTTAGAATACACAGCGTTACAACGTGCACCAGCTGTTGCTCTGCCTGGAGACTACTGGACATCGCTGCGGTCAACTCAGCAGACACTTACATGTTAGTGCACCTATATGCTGAAATTCATGGTAAACTCATTCAAACGGCACAGGTCGGGAGCGAGCGAAGGACTTTGAAAGTTAGCGGAAATATTAACGTGAGACAACATCCGGTTTCTTCAGACGAACATCCGGTTTTCAGAATAAGATGCCAACAAAGTATGAATTATATTCACATTAAGTATAAAGCATGCTACCTGCATCTCGTGAGTTAAAGGGAAAATATGCATATGATATAAGAATGATATAATATAAGAAATATGATCACTACTGTGTAAAGAGAATACTGCTGTTAAAAAGCACCTGATGTGTTTAAAGTGTTTGCAAACCAAATGTTATTGCACTTTTGTTCATATAGCAGTACTTTTAAAATAAAAGTGCGCAATACAATACTTTTTTAATTCATTATTGAACTTTGCCATAACAATGCGATTAAACATTGTAATCGTTGCCCATCACTAAGTGTTAGTGAGTTAATCAGGTCATATTATCAGATTTAAATTGCTTGTGAAAACCTCTTAAAACCAATACTCCCTTTCACTGAACATAGCATGAACGCATCATGGTTCACTCAACTGAACCTCCATGTGTTAGCCTTCAGCTCCAATGCTGCCAATGTCAAGCAGCTCGTCTCCGGACCATTTCAACACTGATTTGTTGTTAACAATGTAACGTTATCTGGGATCGGCGTCTAGAGAGCATGAATGTAGAATTAGACTAGTAGGACCAGTAGAGAGAGTGGGGGTGGAGATGGCTGGAATGGTGACAGTAAACGCTGACCCCAGCATTATTGAATGCATCTTGTTATTTCTTTTGTTTTGGTTCGTGTTTGTGTGTTTATCAGTTTTCATCACGTTTTAGGGCATTTCCACAACGGAGACCATTTCCACGAACAGTTCACATTCCGCAACCCAGACGACGTCTTCAGGGAATTCTTTGGAGGCAGCGACCCGTTTGCAGACTTCTTCGGTAAGTCGTACTATATATCAGTGCGTTTCAGAACTACTCATCTCCTGCACCAGTTTTAATAATACTTAAATACTTTACGTCCTGTTCCCTCAGGTACAGATCCATTTAGTGATGATCCGTTCTTCGGCAGCGGCCGGCGGCACCAAAGTCGGGCGAATCGCAACCGGACAGGCGGCTCGTTTTTCGGAGGCTTTGTTGGGTTTCCTCCGTTCGGTGCTGGCTTCTCACCTTTTGACCCAGGTAAGACCGGCACCAATGAATCAATAAAGTCCCCACACCACTGTCACCGGTTTAAATGACTCTCTCTGCCCTGTTTATCCCCAGGCTTCGGCTCCTTCGGCTCCATGGGTCACATGGGTCACATGGGTCATATGGGTCACATGGGTCACATGGCACCCATGGGCAGCCTGGGAGGCGGAGGCTTCACCTCTTTCTCCTCCTCCTCCTTTGGGGGAGGAGGAGGAGGAGGAGGAGGAGGCATGGGCAACTTCCGCTCCGTGTCCAGCTCCTCCAAGATCATCAACGGCAGGAAGATCACCACTAAAAGGTAGAGACCTATGGAATGACACCACCTGCACTAGTAGACACACCTTTACCCTGGAGAGAAAACCCAAAGATCCATCCAGTATCGATGAAGTACAAACCAAAGTACAGTACAGTGCATCTTCTGTCCCTTCAATATATTACTATTTTGAAATACATATCCAACAAACCCTGTGGTTTCAGCCTTCCACAGATTAAAACTGAAGCGAGAACAGCTGGTCTGCACTCATCCAGAGCATTAGGTTGTGGAATTTTAGGAATGTCCTCAGCTGGATGAACTGCAGAACAACTGAATGCCTTTTGTCAAAGCTGAGGTCAGAGTCAAAGATGAGACCAAAGATTTGGGCAGGAGCTCTGACAAATTACCCGTCTAGTAGTAGTAGTAGTACATCATGCTGTATTGAAGAAGACTTGAACTAGAGATTGAGACCATAAACTCATGTTTACTGAGGTAATAAATCAAGAGAGAAGTAGAGTCATTTTCACTTCCGCATCGGCTTCACTCGGCAGAACCGGAGGTTGCCACCTGGGGCTACCGTGGTGCTAATGTCAGCTCAGTATAGCAGCTACGTGGCTCTCACGCTAACGAGCTGCAGCGTGCTCGGTTGGGGTGTGTTAGATAAACGTACCTGACCATCTTTAGTGCCATTTCCACATCACCTTATAGTATCTTAAATGGGTACACCAGCCAATTCAAAGAGAAATACATCTGATAAATTACAACTTTGTTTTGTGCATGTGTTATTGAAAATGTATATACATGTTAAATATTTAATAAATGAGACCAAAAAAGCTAGCTAGCTAAGCATCAGTAAGAACAAACTAAACGTATGCTAGCCTTTCATATTAGATTCAAAGTAATACGTAGACTACAATTATCCGAATAATATGAATATTCAGGCTCCCTCATGTGGCCCAAAGGTGAACTGCACATATACATGTCCAAGAAAACACTGTGGAAGAAAGTCAGCTGATTTATTTGGCGACCCTGATAAAATATCCTGCGACCCACCTGTGGGCCCCCAACCAGTATTTGGGAATGACTGCTCTGTGTTGAGGACATTCTTCCCCCGTCGCAAAAGCACGGTGGCCATCGCACATCACTACTTAAGAGCACATGAAGAATATTTAGTCTTTTTTTGTTGTGGTTTCATTCAGAAATAAATAACGCAACACAAAAGCAGTGACGGCACTCACTGTGTGAATGAAGCCATTCAGGAACATTTGCTCAATAGAGACCTTTGTCCTAATAAATGTCTCTTTATGGGATGGATCAGGAGGATTTGTGCCAATTAAGTAACATCTGGTTTGAACTTTGCCCCCCTCCCACCAGGATCGTGGAGAACGGTCAGGAGCGGGTAGAGGTGGAGGAGGACGGCCAGCTGCGGTCACTAACCATTAACGGCAAGGAGCAGCTGCTGCGACTGGAACACAAGTGAAGACGGAGAGCGCCCCCTGCTGGAGAAGCGTTACCTCAGCACAAACAGACCAACAAACTTGAGCTTGGAACGGAAGGAAGAGGAGGAAGAGGGAAAAAAAGCAACAAAACAATGTAATAATAGTGCTCTACTGTTGTTTGGATGTACATAGTTAGGTTTGTGTTTATTTCCCCTCATGTCCTCTGTCCCTGCTGACTCATTTGTTAATCAAAGGGTCGAATCCCAGGATTTGGACGCAGACTTTTCTATGCATTTTTGTTAATGTATTTGTGAATTGGAGCTGTCCTTATATTTTGGCTCAGGGTGGTGTTATTGTTTCAGTGTTTGGGACCACAGTTTTGCTCTGATGTATGTCCCCCCCCCCCCCCCCCTCTCTCTCTCTCTCACACACACGTTCCTGTATGCACTCCACTCAGTGTGTGTGTGATGGCACACACACACTGCGTTCAGAAAACAAAGCATGACTTTTGCTTTTTCATCTGAATAGTAAAAAAAAAAGTGTTGCGTTTGTTTTTGTTTTTTTTTTT
>NW_022280115.1:1256095-1263567 GCF_004355925.1 Anarrhichthys ocellatus
TGGTTTACTGCTTGACTAACCTCTTCTTAGTAATAATTCCTTTTTTATAAAAAAAATAAAAATACAATGCTGGTAGGATGTTATGCAATTTTATATGTTCTAATAACAAATGTGTTTTTTTTTTTTGTTTTTTTTTGTTTATTTAATTCTGCATGTACACCTGTTGATGTTGAGTCTTAATGTTGAAGCTGCATTATGATGCACAGATAATGGAAGGCATTCTATAAATGATATATGGATATAGGAGGAATTTTGTGTACTTTGTAAACCAATAAATCTTGAGTTTCATCCTGTTTTCAGGATGCGGAAATCTGACTGATCTCTGATCTGTTAGTCTGCAGCGAGATCGTGAAACAGTTCATGATCCAACCTTCAGTCATCGTGGGTCAGGACCGTGTCGGGGCTCACATTAGAGTTCACTTTGACAGATCTGTTATAAATGTTTCTTGAATCACTGTTTCACACACAGCAGAACAATATTACCAACATTTGTATAGCAATGAAATATCACTAAAAAAGTGAAGCTGAAGTGAAGTCCGATTCGCTGCCTTCTTGGTTGAAAACTTGGTTCAAGCGTTTTCTCATTCGATCACACTATTCACGCTGGCTGAGATGCAGAAGCCGCTGGTGAACCGGTTCGTGTTGTGGCTTTTGCGTTTGTCCTCATTTTTGAAAAGTAAGATTAAAACTGCAAGAAGACCAACAATGATTTCTTCTGTTTTCTTATCTGCACAGTGCTGATGAATATCTTGTCATCTCATGCGCCAAAGACAAAATTATGGTATTTTCTCAAAAAGTCAATACAACTGTGTGAAATATCAGTTATACATACAATACTAGTTGTATTATAGTTGTGTAGATGACCTCACACAATGCTGAGGTGTCCCTGAATTAGTGAATCTGTCTGAATAAACTTCTTCCTGGGACTCCACGAAGGGCCTGTGGGTCACGTAATCAGGAAGCCTACTCCACCCCTCCCTGTGAAGGTGATCTGGATTGAGAGGAGGCTCTGGGAGGAGGTAGTGAACTTAATGAGGGAATACGATGTCTGTAACCGACCCTGAGGTATGAGGTAGCTTTTTAAGTGTCCATATTGCCATCATTACAAATCCATTGCACATACATACACAGATGTTTTGGGGGGTTAGACTATTCAAGAGAGAATCAGTCCCATACAGTTTGATCAGTGCAGTTGATGATGTAGGAAACATGCCAAAGCATTAGCAATTTGTTCAAAATGAGAAGTTGCTTCTATGATGTGCACAAGTGACTCGATGATGTGGTGGAACAAGTAGATTTGAGAAGTTCAATTGTGATCAGAGAAATGTACCAAAGTGATTATTAGGCCTCATTCTCCCCAGCAAACAAGGCACCACCTCAAGGGGTAGCTCTGCAGGATGAGTTCAGTGACTTGCTGAAACTTTGGGAAACCATGGTTCATATAAGGTAGGACACCAGAGGTAAAAGCATTGTTTTTTAATGCTATTTAAATGGTAAATGGACTGTACTTGTATAGCACCTTTCTATTCTTCCCACCACTCAAAATGCTTTTACATCCATTCACATGCATTCATACACTGATGGCATCAGAACTAACTAATCATTCACACCGATGGCAGAGCCTTCGGGAGCAATTTGGGGTGTCTTGTCATATTGACCAGTCCAGTGTTTATTTACTTTGTCTGTTTGTGTCTGTAGATTCCCCCTGAATTCACCAAAAGTTATCGATACATAATGCCTCCTTTGTATATTTAAACATAATATTTCAGAGAACTTTTTTTTGTAATTTTACAAAACATTGTTTTTCATTGACTCTGACTCTGAATCTCCACTTCAGCAGCTCTTACATCCACCAAACGTTACATCATTCTTTTTGCCTGTTTTTATAGCTGTTGACAGTATTTTCTGATGTATTTAAACACAAACATGTTTATATGATATATTAAAAAATTACAAATAATTGTCTTAATGTAAGTTGTCAAATGGGGAAGTTTAATGTTGATACCAATTAGTTAAACATTTGAGCTTACTCACCTGTAGCAACATAATTGTCTATCACTCCTGTTAAAACAGATTGAAGTCATAATAACAACGGACATTTGGCACCTTGCTAAAAGTTGCTGAGGCAGAAGCGCTAAAGAACCCCTCAGTCTTAAATATTTGTGTCAGATGTGTGTTTATCTTAATTCCTTTCTCTCCAGCAAAGCTGACAATATGTAATATTTAAGAACTCAAGCCAAATGGTATGAAGATGCTGAGAGATCAACCTAACTTGTACACTGAAAAGAGATAAAAGTGGGAAATGTAATCTCAGTTTTAAACGTCTAACAAACATAACATCTTATCTTCAGGGGTTATTATGAAACGCTGTATCATTTACACTCTGCTGCTCTTGGTCAGGTATCTGCTGACCACAGTGTGGAGCTTCTATTGGTGCTGAGGAGAGAAGACTGCTGGAGAACAACTTAACAACTGATGAAATCAAGACAGCTATTCATCTTTCGCCCTCTGTAACCACAGACCACGATGGTCTCCCCATAAACTCTAAACAATATTTCATAATAAACTCACTCCTCTACCTTTGGTTCATTGTTGTGATGTTTTCCAAGAAGGATCAGTTTCTGTAATCTCGAATACAGCATCAATCATTTTTGATTCCAAAAACAGTTTATCTGAGACCTGGCAAACTCTAAACATTTAAAATTTTCCGAATGTGAATGATGTAACCCCCCCTACGTCATCCCTGCACCGCTCTATAGGAGACAGTCCCCATGGAGACCAATGAGATGGCACAGTTTATATGGGGGGAAGCTCGACAAAGAAAGTGGTCTTTATAATGATAACGGGTTTGAATCGTTTGCAGATAATAACTCAGACATCTCCTCAAAACAAAGACGTTGGTGAAGGTACCTCCACTTCTTCTAGGAATCAGGTGAAAGAAGCAGCCATGGCCTCCTGTTGTCACGACTGTAAAGAAGTCATCAACAAAGTATCATCAGCTTTGACAATAATCTCAGCTGTAGTTTGACCAGTGATGCATGGGACGAGGTTTGGAGAGCTGAAACTAACTCAGCAGGCAATTATGTGTTCTAAAAATCACATGTTTAAATATGCAAATGAGGGATTATTTTATCAAATATGTGCTGATTTGCATGAATTTGATAAAATTTCATTTTGTCAAACATATTAGAGTCAAAGGTTTTCACAGAGGCAATTTTGGATATCTCTTTGTATCACTCCATAAATCTGAAAATATTGTCATTAGCCATTAAAAAAACTATTTCGCCATGTTTTTTCGTAATAAACTGTTGTATAAATCAGGCTATAAGTGAACAAACTCCTCTGTAGAAACCTCCAGAATATTGACAGGAATGAAACTGCTTGGAGTTTGGATCGATGAGAAGAGGAAACCTCTACGTCACAGGAGCGATAGAGCTACGGCTGCTGTCAAAGGCTGAGAAACTAAATACAGGACGTCTAACTTTGTTTTTTCTTCAATAGACTATATTCAAATAATGATGAAGATAGCGTCTTGGTTCTGTTAGCCTTCTGTCGGTCCAATATACACACATGGTTAACGTGGTACATTCAAACACTTAGTTAGGTTTAGGGACAGCATCCTGGTTGGGCTTAAAACAAATACGTAAACCAAGTAAAACGTAACATAAGTGCTGAAAACACTCAAAAAAACATATATATATTTAATCCTTAATATATATATATATTTTGTGTGTATATATATATATATATATATATATATATATATTTTGTTTAGATAAATTCACAGAGCTCTACGGTCAGCAGGAGTTCTAGGTGGAAACAAGCTGTTGATGTGGAGCTGTCCTTGGTGCTGAACGCCTCAATCCAATTACCTCTCTCTCTCTCTGTCTGTCTGTCTGTCTGTCTCTCCCCTCCCTCTCTCTCGTTCTCTCTCTCTCTCCCTCTCTCTGTAACTCTCTCTCTCCCCCTCCCTCCCTCCCTCTCTCTCTATCTCTCTCTCACTCTCTCCCTCTCTCTCTCATCCCTTTATTCTCTTATCCTCCGGGCCGGTAGCTGTTCGGTCCAGCCGGTTCACATTACTCCTCTCTTTCTGTATCTGCTGTGTGTGTGTCTCCTCATGGCTCTCAGCTCTGCGGACACATTTCCTGGAACATTTCCTCTCTTGCGCTGATAGATTTATTTATTTTATTTTTTACTTTTTATTTTCCTCTTTTGGGGGCCAAAATGCGGATCTGCAGCAGTCTGGGTGCTCTCAGGAGGCTTCGTGGATCAGTGGCCGGCGGGGAGACGAGGCAGCTGGGATAACTACCTGAACCGGGTGCTATGGTGGGACCTCCTGGAGGGGCAAGACTTCAACTTTCACGAAATATCAGCATTGTTACCAGAGGTGGGTTACATGGAGATTCTGTTACTTTACAGATCCTTTTCTAAATATATATATTTGAATAACAGTAGTATAGGCTGCTATTGAGTGTTAAGTGGAAGTAATGGAATAGTGATTTGGTCCAGATATACTTCCTGTCTATCTATTTAAACTTGTTGTGTGCTCAGGTGCGTAATCACGGGTTAAGCCTCAGTCTCCTTAATCTCTTGACAAGGAACTGGACGCTCTCACTCCGGACTCTTGTTCTGTGTTGCATGTACGGGGTTCTACTTCTCTCTGCATATGGTCTGGTTAATGAAGAAAGTGGAAAGGGAAAAAAACTGCCATCTGTACTCTATCACACACTCATTTATTTGTGACAATTAAGTGAATCGTGTTGTTTTTTTTCAAAATCAATATATAAATGATATATATATATATAAATAGCGAGTTTATGAATCTAAATGTTCATGTTGCAGACATTAGTTGTCTTTTATTTTGGAGGGGAAGGACTGGCACTTTTTAGTGGTGATGTAGCAGCTTGGCTCCTGACGTAGCCGCGTGTCCTGTGTGTCCCAGGAGAAGATAGACGGTCTATAATTAACTAAGGCAGACTTGAGCCAGGGGAGACGAAGCCTAATGCCACTACTGGGATTTGTGGAACTCCGTTACACAATCAGATAAAGGTCCCGCAGTCAGAGGACTTCTAATGGCATCGGGGCGGCCTTCATAGTCCAAAGGGAGACAAACAGAATGCAGTTCACATTCCATTCTTTCTCTGAGACCAGGTTCACATTGGTATTCATTGCATAAGAGTGGCTGTTTAAAGATTATACAGTTTAATTAGAGGATTATATCTAATTAACATTTCCTGGCTTCTGATGAGTCCCCCAGGGTTTAACATGGCTGCTGGATATTTCCAATTAAGAGAAAATGAAATGAAAATACTCAGATTTTGGGAAATCTGATATATATATATATATATATATATATATATATATATATCAATGGCAAATCGGAGTATTTCATATATACGTATATATATTTTTTTAAAATACAAAATAGTTGTGTATATACAAACACTGTGTAATAATTACTTATATAATGAATGCTTATAATTATAGTTATAAGCACTCATAAATATTCAAAATGCTTTGTTTCCAGAATCATAGTGTTTTATAATTCCCATAGTTGTAATATATTATATAATTATTATATAATTACATAATTATTGTTATAATGCATTATAATGGGAATATAAGTTACTCTAAGTGCTCATTGTTTGCTTCAAGTAAATGAAATTGTATTTGACGTGTTTCGTGTGTAAGGATGTTTTTCACTTTATTAAAGCAAACAATGAAGACTTAGAGTCTTAGTAATATGTTATTATGATGTTTGACCTTATAAGTCATGATAAAATGCTTGATAATGTGTTGTGATTATTGTTACACAGCATTGTGGATATGTATGAGTGCTTTAACTGTAACTATACAGTGTTAGAAGCAGATTTTATATATACTATAGACATGGGCAATATGACACATTTATTGCACAATATCTGAATAATATGACTCTGAAGTGGAATATAAAGCCATGGCATACATAGAACTGGGCAGGGCCGTAAACAGACTGTGGTTACACTGGGGCCCGTAGAGAGAGCAGGCGATCTAGTGCTGTACTTAGAGGAAGGCAGTCTCTTACAAGTGGGTCACACTGCGGATGTGGATGCGTGCCTGCGTTCCAAAAAGAAGGCTACGGCTACCTAAGGTGCCATTTGTTATATTTCGCCACTAAAACGCAAACACATTATGGTTTTCATTTTTTGGGGGGTAACATAGTCCGTAGGGATTTATGATAAAATTTAAACTATTTAAAGAAAACGATTCAATTCAATTCAATGATTCCTCATTTGATTTGGTATTTTTGTCAGATACAATGAATAGTGTGAAGAATACAATGATGATTGCTGGGTAATATATATGTTTATGTTGCCCAATGTCAAGTCTTTTTTTGATCACGTGACAACACGATAAACAGTGGCTAGTTTTGTGTGTGTGTGTGTGCTTCATAACCAGTAATATTGTGCACTGGGGCCCATTAAAACCAGTGTTACTGCGGCAGGTTCAATGTCTGAGCACGTAGACGGTGACCTCATGACATTGATTATGATATTTTAGAAGATTGGACCTGTCCAGTGTCACCCGGCCCTCTAAGCTGTTAGGGGAGCCCCAAAGCAAACATGTGGTGCTATGCCCCTGTTGACCTCTGCTTCCTCCCTCTCCCTCTCTCTCTCCACAATGTCTGTTGTAGTGGCACAATAGGAACTGATATCATAAGGGCCTTAAAGGGACAGTCCACCTCAAAATCCAAATGACATATGTTTCCTCTTACCTGTAGTGCAATATATAAATCTAGATGCTTTTGCTGTGAGCTACTTGGTTTTGGAGATATCATGACCTTGTTACTCAAGATAATCCAAAGACTGTTGTTGTGAGCAAATGTCTCTAACTCACACAAACTATGTAGATTGATAAATAGCACAACAGGTAAGAGGAAACATATGCTGTTTTGATTTTGGGGTGAACTGTCACTTTAAGGCCCCTGCTTATAGTCAAAAAGTTCAAGATCTTTGTTATTTCAGCTTTGTATATTGTAATGTATATATAGGGTTGGTGGTATGATCCCAAGCTTGTCCTTGAGCAAGACATAGAAGTATGACTTGTCAAGAAAAATGTAAGTCGCTTTAGTCAAGATGGATGTATGATAATGCACAGGAAAATGATTTGTTCCTTGGGGACCCCAAGTTAATTACTGCGATTGTAAAAGTCATTACCTTTAAAGATGTTGGTATAGTTGCACATCCTGTGGTCACTGAGGAGGAACGACATCTGACGTATGATGTCTTGTTTTTCCAGCCATGGATCCGACCAGGAGACTAGAGGTCTGAACACAGCCAGGTGAGCTTGGTGGGCAGCGTTCCCCCAAAATCAACCACTGCCTTCAGAATCCCATTGAGCCTCTCGAGCTCCAGACACTCTCTCTCACACACACACACACACACACACACACACACACACACACACACACACACACACACACACACACACAC
>NW_022280115.1:1263577-1263751 GCF_004355925.1 Anarrhichthys ocellatus
CGCCCTAAAGCATCCCCTGCTTTATGGTCTGTGTGACTCTAAATGGACCATAATGTACTAAATGAACATCATGCTGTATTGAAGAAGACTTGAAACTAGAGATTGAGACCATAAACTCATGTTTACAATGTTTACTGAGGTAATAAATCAAGAGAGAAGTAGAGTCATTTTCTC
>NW_022280115.1:1263761-1268079 GCF_004355925.1 Anarrhichthys ocellatus
TTCTCATAGACTTCTATACAACCAGAGGAGTCGCCCCCTGGTGGACATTAGAGAGAATGCAAGTTTAAAGGCACTTCCACATTGGCTTCACTCACCTGTCAGACGGAGGAGGTCACAATGAGTCAAAGACGTTTGCTGCTAGTGTTAGCAATAGCTAGTGTTGTTTTGATTCCCAAACGGACAATGACTCATAAATGTTTGTTTATGATTGGTCCCGGCTTCTCCCTGGTTTGTTTTCTGGCTCCTTGCATTTGTTTGAGTTAGCGTTAGCAACATGTCCGCCGCTACCAGCCTGGCTCTGTCTAAAGCAGGAAACAATCATAAGAATCCCAGTTTGAACTAGAAATCCCAATCTCATTGCTGAGTAAAACTAGTAAAACAAAAATCAAACCTTCATTTTCCTGAGAGACAGCTCACAGAATTGCATGGAGAAAGGGATGCTTATAAGGAACCAATCAAAACATTATTCTATAGCCATTACATTGTATTATCAACATTAATTTCATAATATTACAGCAAAAAATAAGTACTTTTTACATTACTTTTAAAATGTACTCCTGGTGTTTTGTTAATACCTGTGATCCTATTGTGCAGTTGTGTGGTTTCCCTCGTGTAGGCTGTACTGTGCATCCTCTAATGCATTGTACTACATGCAAGGAGCTACAAGCTGTGAAAGACAAAGAACCGTCTCAGCAGTCCAAGTTGGAATTGAGCTCTCTCTCTCTTTGTTAATTTACTAATGAACAATAATTTCAACACTTGCAAAAGTTTTAAAATTCATTGTGAAATCCTGAGTGGAATTCAGGACATTGTAAAAGTCAACAATGAGTCATTGGTTGTGTGTGTAAAGTGTCTCCTTCAGCATTGTGCAGGAAGCATGTTTTCAGCAGTAAGTAGCGACTCAGAGGTCTTTAGTCGACTGGCCCTGTGCCGAGGTACAGTGATGTTTATGCACTGATGTACTGTAGCTTCCCAATAGTGAATGCTTTCATTTAAATGGGAATTATGTATCACTCCAGCAGGAGAGAGGCTGATCCAAAGAGCTTTGCTGTCTACAGCAAAGTTCATCCTGCTGACTGTAAATCTTTTGTTGGCAAATGTGTGTGTAGACTGCTCTGTGGGTATGAGTGTACCACAGCTCCCAAGCTGCTGGGCTGTTCTTTTCTTGTTCACTTTATTTGTCTTCAGTACAGGAGAGACATCTGAGATATTTCCTGCAGCTGATTAATGTCCAACTATTACTGGGTGACTATGCAGAAGCATAATAGTTTATTAGTATTATTCGTTTTTTGTAGTTAGCGTTACAGCTACCTACACGTTCATTCTAACTGACCTTTTTGTCAAAACTGGACCAAACTTTTCTATTGGTGTCGGTTTTTTAAGCCACGGCAAAGTCCAAAATGTGGCCTGTTACAGACTGGATAAGGCTTGTTTTGTCAAGGAACCACATCCACCTCATCACACCATAGATGCTGCCGCTTGAGGAATATTATGCCTCCTGAATTTTTTGATGAAGTGTCAATTAAAGTTGCATTCGCCATGGAATTTAACAGAAACATCAGCTGTATCATCCAGAAGCTCCATCAGGTTCATCTCCTGTGTTCCTGCGTTCAGCACCACATTTCTTTACCCAAGCAACCTTTTTATTAAAAGGGACAGTTCGAAGTGTGGTTGTATGAGGTACTACTCCATAGTCAGTGTGTTACTACAGTAGATGGAGTTTAGAGAAACAGACAGGAGTACCAGCACGGGAACAAAGTAATGTAGTGCTGTGGACGTATTTTAGACAGCCAAAAAAATCAAAATCAGTTTACAAAAGTGTAGACTTGTTTCCTGACTGGGAGCTGAAGCTGATATCTATGCTCTCTTCAAAGCCACCAGACTCCATTTGTCGGAAATAGTCATTTTTCCTCCCATAACAAGGGAATTGCTGGTCTACCTTTGCCTAATTCCATCCGTTTTTTTGTGTTATTGTGTGACTGTGGTCAATCCAAACAAGCAATTAAAACACCAAAGTCACACAATAACACAAACAAATGAGGATCGAGGCAATGGGAGACTAGCAAATCCTGTGTACCGAGAGGTAAAATGACTGTTTTTGTCAAAGGAGTCTCTGGTTCTGAAGAGAGCATAGATCACGGCTTCAGTTCCCCATCAGAAAGGGCTGTCTGACAGCAAGGTAAAGCGGTAAAGATATTCGAAATATAGCGTTTACTTAAACTGATATCGATTTTTGGAAAGCATTTTTTGTCTAAACATATTTTTATTAAAGTAAAAAAATCTGGATTTCTGCTCTGTAAATGTTATGTTTGTCTTTGGAATCAAACATTGTTATAAGGACCACGAATACAGTCTCTGTGACGCAGCAACAAAGATTCATTAAATGACTTTAAACCAACAGAACCAGAGTGGAGCAGCTTCCATTGTGGTTCAGTGTAGCTGTGGTGGCACTGATCGTCCTGCCTGGAAGGCTAATAAAATACCACGTGTGGCTAATTACACGCCAGTGTGTCACACAGAACACCAGAAGCTTCTCTTTGGAGTAATTACTGTAATTCTGTCTTTATTCTGCTCTGTCTCTGTCTAAGCCTGAATGCCATGGCAGTGTTCACATTCTAATGATACACAGACTCTGGTCTCAACATTTACCAAGTAGTCTCCATTTCTCTCAGTAGCAATAAAACCCGTAAAACCACATTTCCTGTCCATAGTCCATCTTGAGTGTGGTGCACCTGAAGACAAGTCCCCCCCAGCGGTCGTTAGAACTTACAGGTTATCTGAAAATAACGTATTTAAGGACATGTAACCACAGAGGGTATTAAAAAAGACATGGTTCACGGTTTTGCCTCCGAGTCAAATTTTCCGAGTGTAATTTTGTTTGCTCACCTTTGGAAGCAAAATGCTTTCACTTGAGAAAATAATATACATTTGCAGTTTTTTTCTGAATTAGCGAGATACTTTAAAATCCTGAAGGAAGCTTTGATTTACTTACTAGCTTGATTAAACAGAAGCAAACATGTCCTGCCTGTTCAGTTTAATCCAGCACTGAATGACGTCAGTGCAACTGACCACATAGCTCGACTGAATGCATTTCAGATGCATCATCTTATATCGAGGGAGCGTGCCATTACACTGCAATATCCAGCAGGTCAGAACGGGCTTTAAGTCTGAGGTGCCTGCGCAAAATCGATAAACTGATTACAATAATCGATTACTTTAAGACGTTACTTACAGTATCTCCCAATGCCTCAAACCCAGAGCCCAAAAAAACGATTTAAAAAAACAAAAACCAGCGGGACATGTTTACTTCCATGAAATTGAGTGCTCAAGTAAAAGGAGCTTCTCTTGGGATTTTAAGGTATATTGTTAATTCAGAAAAAAAGAGAAGAATATATTTTACTTTCATGAAAACTTTTCACAGAATTCTGAGATAATAATCGAATTAAGTCAGGAAAGCAGAACAGATCAAAATGTCTAAAAGACTAGCTTAATTAAATGTTTTTAAATTGCTTCAATACATTCATACAGACGTTTAGAAGTCTCAAGACAATCTCAGCAAAAGTTACATGAAACTCTCTTGAAAACACAAGAACAGCTACAAAATGATCAATGGTTCTTTTCAACTATTGCCTCAACTGTTTCCAGGTCCACAACAAAACCAACATGTATGAGAACTCCATGAAGGCCTGCAAATGCAAAAAAACTCAATAAAAAATGTGATCACTGGCCAAACAGGTTGTAGCTTTATAGATGAACTGGGATGCAGAAACAGCAGCGGTCCAATAGTTCCTGTCCCTGTTGTTCCAGAAATACCTCCACGTATTGATCAGGGCTTGGGTTTCTCTGCCCAGTCACTCCATCCACTCTTTCATTCCATTTTGTCTTTTCTCTCCCTGTCAATTTCTCAGATTTTCTCTCTTACTCTCGATCCACCCCTCTTCTTTGTCTATGGTTCAGATGTAGATACTGTGTGTCAATATCTTGTTGTTGATATTCATTGTCCCCGGGGGATGAATGGTCATTTTTGTTGACAATAAGACAATTAGACAATTAACTATTTTTAACATGCCGTGTGACCTTGGACAATCACAGCTATGAAAGGAAGTTATGAATATACACGTGTATAGATAGAGAGACATATAAAATGGCTGGTTCATATGAAGTTTCCATGCAATTAGCACAGGTAAATATAAGGCTGCATTTAAATACCAGTACGTCCTTGGTCCTTGGGCAAAAATTGCTCCAGAAAAACATCAGGATTCATCCTCTTGCAACCATGCATATATATATATATAAATATATATATATATATATATAT
>NW_022280115.1:1268179-1295379 GCF_004355925.1 Anarrhichthys ocellatus
ATATATATATATATATATACGTATGTATAGATAGAAAGAGGTCACAGGGTCACCAAAGTCACGCTGAAGTCCACAGTAGATTGTGGGACAGTGGGAGGGATTGAAGCAGCTCAATTAGCATTAATTAAATCCATTTTCCTCAGCTTTTATCTCTATTTAAAGAGCTGCTTCACGACACCTAAATGTGTTTCAGCTGAGTCAAGTTCATTTCTTTGTTGGTGACTCACTGTGATACGAACTCAATTGCTATTGAGCGGTAGAATCTTAAATGTGGAGTCTCCATTAATTCTTCCTCCACTGCACAGCTTCTAAAGCAGCTTGTGTGTTCCTGGTACTGCTTTAAATCTGCCCCCGAGAGTGCCAAGGTCGCAGCATTTGGCAGCCATTAAGCCATTAAGATGCTGCAGGGTGGACACACTTTGATACACCTGTCCTCCATGTCCATCTGTCCTGTCTCTCCTTGGCTTTCCGTTTGTCTTCTCTCTCGTTTTTCACTTTGTTTCCTTCTGTTTTCTTTGTCTTGCTGGTGTTGCAGTTTTGTCTCAAAAGTCTATGTTTTTTTTGTCTTAAACAAAGGACAAAGTCCCTCAGTGAGAATGAGGATTATGAAGCAGCAGAAATACTGTACACGGTGTAATGCTGTAATGCGCTGTGTCCTTTGACGTGACTCTGATAGGCCAGACGGTCCATCATCCGGAAATGGCAGAGACAATCCTTCCATCAGATGATTTCACAGGAATTCTCTTGAGTCTGAGGGACAGATGTCAGAGCAAAATAAAAAGATATAAAGATTAGTGAACTTAATTAATGTTGATCTTTTGTTCACTGATCATTTCCTGCATATCAGTCACACAGTATTTGCTATCACTGCTGCTCAATCCATCCCAGTAGCATCTAGATGAATAACTGACTCCTCCTTTAGTCTTTGAGCGGTACATTATCAGCATGTCTTTAAATTAAACAAAGGCATATGTATTCAAGAAACAAAGTACTGGTTGTAACTTATTCTAATTAATCACAGTGTAATAAGTACGCTTGAAACAGTAACATATATGATGCATAAATATATGAAAAAGAAAAAGATGCACAAATTCTGCATATTCTGCTGTTAAATTATTAATATTGGAATTGGTTCTGGATCTCGTTTGATTACATTTTTTAATATAAAAGAACTCTCTTGGCATTAAAATGATCGAGGAATAAAAACTAAATGTTAAAGTAGGGGTAGTATGATAGTATGATAGGAGTGGAAAAGCCAAAGACAATATTTCTTTTTTTTAAATAAATTTAATTTGTGATTCCATTTTTAATTGAAATTATTTATTTTCTACCTTATTATATTGATATGTTATATCATTTTAATTATTACAATTTATCATTGAAGACAGAATAAAGAAGTTCAATGAATAATCAAGGTACCGAGTATTGAAATAAAAAGTGGCATCATTGAATATTAGAGCAGTGATGTCACATATTTTCACTTTTTTACACAGTTTATTGTTGTTACAGATATAATGTGATAATATGATATTTGTGTCCTGACTTGAAAGTGCAGGTTAACGTAACATAACGTAACATAACGTCGCATAACGTAACAACATAACGTAAAAATGCAACATGACAACTTAATGTAACCTTGTAATGTAACAACGTAACATAACAACGTAACATAACAATATAATGTAAAAATGTAACCTGACAACTTAACCTGACAATTTAACCTGACAACGTAACGTAATGTGACTACGTGATATAACAACATAAATAAACACCGTAAATAAATAACATCGGCCCTTAGACGACTTCATGACATAATATAAAGTAACAAGCGTAATATTGATATGTAACATGCTTTAAGTCAACGGTTAGTTTTATTTTCACGCAATATAAGACCAGTGGTCTGCTTGGTGAAAAGCCTATGTTTGTTTGAGCCACCCGCTGCATCTCCCACCCACGCTGTGTGGAATTTATAACTCGTCATTTCCTGTATGCAAAAACTTCCAGAGTCAAACAAAAGAAATGTCCACATTCAACGTTGCAATGGTTTTCGGAAAAGCAAAATGCAAAAAATGTTTCTGCCAACAGGGCTGTACTTATTATATCTTTATGTAATTGACTTTTATCTCCAAACCTATCATCTTGTCTGGAAAAAAGCAGCCGTATTTAAGATTGATGCTCATTTCATCGCTTATACTTGTTTCCTCTAGTTCAGTCGGAAGTTCTGACAAAATCATGGAGTGTGTCTTTCAATTCCTAATACAATCACTCTCAGTTGTAATCAACTCACCAGGTTTTCATAATGACTCACCAGCACACAGTGCATGAGGCACCACAGTTTTGTTTCATTTAGAAACAGCATGTCTCAGTGTTTCCTGTCAGTCATTATCAGTCTCTTTTGAAAGTTATATTTATTTTTGTTATTTTATTTTGGTATAAAGCTTTTCTTGGGGGTGTCCACCTATTGATTGATTCTTCCTGTTGGGGGAGGAAAGAATGAGTAAACACTTCTAACCTCACTCTATCCGTTCTATAGATAGCAACACAATCCTATTACAATTATCCTGAAATGTCCTAGCAAGGGCTGCAGAGAGAAGACTCTCTGCACATCCTTCAGATACTTTGCCCCTGTGAGGACATTCAAGTTTAGCCTTTTGAACAGAGTCCTCCCCAGTCCATTTTCTAGGTGAGCCATCCTGTGAAAAGTACTGGGGCTTCTAATCAGCCATAGCAGGAACGAATACGACTGGGGCAATCTCAAAGGTTCAATAATCACCTGTAACTTAAAACTGTAGTTGGTAACTTTCATAAAAATAACTTTTTGTCATGTTTGCTCAAACTGTCACTGTATCCTGACAGAAGTACATGAGACAGATAATCTATGAAAAAAACAGGGGCCTCTGCCTCATTTTAGATCTCCTAATGGCATTTACAAAATTCCACCACGCCCGAAGAAAAACAGCCAATTAGAGCCGAGTTACCAACTGTAGCTATAAATATGTAGTACAACTATAACTCACTCTATTCTCATTTTACTCAGCAAGTTGCAAAATATTCAGCAGTTGACACACAAGAGACAGACAGAGAAGGGAATACTGACGTCACAGAAAAAAAACAATAGTTCAACAGAAATCTCATTCAAAATGATCACTATTGGTAGATTGGATTTTAAAGAGATATTCCAGGGATTTAGTATTGTTCTCTTATTATTTCGGGGGACTCACATGGGACAGATTAAAAAAGGAAATGATGCAACAGAAGCCAAAAAACAAGATTTTATTAAATTCCCAAAATGCTGAGTCCTACACTTTCATTAGACCCTCCTTGACTGGTAACAGTCTGGTCACATCTTTCAAACCCCACACCTTCAGTTTGTAAGAAAGGTTTGTACATGTGTAGTCTCCAAGACCAAGGTGAGCTAATCCTGATGCCATAACCATGACATCAGCAGGGGTATTTTCTCAGACTTGACAAAGTTCCGCCAGAGATACGGTGAACACATTCTACAACTCTTTTCACCTGCTGAGGAGTATTAACCATAAAACTGGGCCATATTCACAAAGGATCCTAGATCACTAGGAGTCCTCCTAGTACTAGGAGTCCTACATTAAATCCTGTAATTATGTATTAATTGCAGTTGGTGATTAATTGATGTGCACTTAATGAACTGCGGACAGAGGAGCATTATTTGGTTTGATAAATTCTGTCAGTGCTATTAACTCTATTTTTCCTGTTATGCCGTGTTCATACCAAACGTGAACAATTTGTGTCGCGTTAATCGCGCCATTCTCGCCGGGGACTATTTGTGTTCATTCGCGTGAATCGCGCTGGACACGCCAGAGAGGGGGCGTGGCTGCCGTTGAACTGTCCGCCATCAACCGTGGAAAAAATAACCTATTTCTGCTTAGTACTTGTTGTGGAAGTCACAGATATCCGGGAAACTAAACGCGGTCATGTCTGGTTCATAACATTGTCCAGAGGAGCTCCGTGGATTTCATCGAGCTGTGTTCACTGTGTCTAGTGAGCCACACGTCGCTGTTTACTACAGCTGTATGAACACTAAATAAATTGATTTGGCTGTGATTTAACGGCAATAAACCAACAAAAAGGGACTCCGAAATAACTACGTAATGATGCCGATTTGTAAAATGTCTGAATTCATGTTTAGTTAGTTCTCTCCGCAAGGTTTACACACACACACACACACATTTATACACATAGTTTGGTCCGGTCTCTGTTGATATGAGGTATCGTAGAGCTCTGGGTGAACACAGACGGCTACAGTATTTATTTCCTGATTCAACAACGGCAGGACGTCACTGATGACAGGAGAAACATCTCAATGCTGATAGGCTATCGCGTCGCAGCGTCACGCCATTTTTTCGCCGAAGTTGAAAAATTTCAACTCACGCGTTTGGGGCGATTTGGCGTTTGATGCAAATTCGTGTGACTTCGCCCGAATTCGCAAATTTGCTTCACTCTAGTCTCATCGCGTCTGTGCATAGCCTTTGTATGTAATCTACTCGCGCGAATAATTCACGCCAGGTTTGGTGTGAACGCACCATTAGTAATATTTTTATAGTATTATTTTAATTTTATTTTCTTATCAAATATATACCGCTTAGTAGTCCTGAGACTTAGTGGCCATCTGCTTTTCGGCCGTAAGACTTAAGTGCCTCTGCTCAGCGATCCTAAGACTTATTAATCAACGTTATCATGTTATTTAGCTCTTTTTATTCCACCTACAGGAATTTCAATAATCTCACATAGGAATTTTCACCTGTAGGACTTTCACACTCACACACACACACACACTCACTCACTCTGCTCATTCACTCTGCCTCGTGCACGAGGTTTGCGCTTCATGACAGAAAATCAATCTCCATGCAGTTCAACTCTTTATTTATTCCCTCTGTCTTTTAAACTTTTAACAATGTGCCAGTCCAATCAGAATTATGTCACTCAGAATTATACTAATTCAAACGTGAATTAGTTAGTGGGGTTCAAAAACACTGTTACTGAATACAAGTTCCTTTCTTACGTTCTTAGGACGTCGCAGGGAACATTTGACACCTTCGCAGCCGCCCTTTCCTCCTCACAGACCGACATCACCAATGCAGAAAGTTTGCTTTACCTTTATGTTGAGCTCATGGCATGTTCAGTCTGTGAGAGAGCAAACGTCGCCCCGCTCGGGCATTGTCCCCGTGGAGTCCTCCTCGTGGTAGCTCGCCAAATGTTGTGTTTTTTTTTTCCGTGGATGAGCCGCTTCTTTGACTTTACCTAACTGCTGGCTCAGTAACTGTTATCTATCTGACTCCTGGTGAGACACCACAGGATCTCACTGTTAGGAACTCAGTAACGAACACCCACAGAAAACAAGAGTGATTGGATTTTCTTCAGTTCATGCAGATTTCTTTGTATCACAAAGTATACAAGTAAACCGAGCTGTCCGGTGTCAACTAACTTCACAATAGCATTGTACATTATTTTATACCTCCATTCTACCCTAAGTCTCTCTCCCCTTCGGCGATGTCCTCCTCCTCTGAACTTTCACCTAGACAAGTTAAAATGTGCACCTCGGACAAGTCATTACGGAGGGTTTTTTGATTGACCATAGTCTCCTTCCCCACTCATCTTCTCCTGATTCCACCTCTGGCCGCCCGTCACAGCGACTGTCACAGCGACCGGCTCTTGTCTTTTCCCTCCGTTAGAAATCTTGCCCTACTTGTTTATCTACGTCATCCCCCTCTATCTTCACCCGGACTCCAAGGCCGCTATACTAGACTCCCTGTCTCAGTGACGTGAACAACATATGACAATGATACAGGCCAATATCACAGTATGAATGTGAATATACATGGATACATTTCAAATTATGGATATGATTGATTTTACACAAATATACTTCAAGACAAATAGATTTTTCTCCCACAGTATCACAGAGCTGTGCAGACTCATCTCCTGTGTAATTGGATTGTACGATAAATTGGTGAGCCTTATCAAATGGTCATCATCAAAATATGGGAGTCCCCTGGACTGCTTCTAACTTTTCTTAGAATTCAAAGTTTTTGTGAAAAACTCTAAGACCAAACATTTCGGACTGATACAGCTCTTATTTTTAAGAATTTGTCCCAACTTGGCCAATTAAGAGCTAATTTTAGTTCTGTAAGTGTCTAAAAACACTTACAGAACTAGCTTGTTGCATGCCAAACTGGCAAACAGATTTGACCAAGAATCACATGCTCTGCATCATTTGATTTGTCTTTGTACAGATATAGAGTTATGTACTGTATGATACAGTAACCCACAATTTTGTCTTTGTCTTGCAGGTCCTGGCTATGATCTCCATCCTATTCATCATCATTTCCACCATCTCCTTGTCCCTAAACACCCTGCCGGAGCTCCAGGTGGTAGATGAATTTGGCCAGTTCAATGACAACCCCAGCTTAGCCCATGTGGAAGCTGTCTGCATTGCCTGGTTCACCATGGAGTACGTACTACGTCTGCTCTCAGCACCCAACAAGTGGGATTTCATCAAAGCACCACTAAACATCATTGATTTGCTGGCTATCCTGCCTTACTATGTGACCCTCTGCCTAACTGAGTCAAACAAGAATGTAATGCAGTTCCAAAACGTGCGCCGTGTGGTCCAGATCTTCCGAATTATGAGAATCCTGAGAATCCTGAAGCTGGCCAGGCACTCAACAGGACTCCAGTCTTTGGGCTTCACTTTGCGAAGAAGCTATAATGAGTTGGGTTTACTGATCCTCTTCTTAGCCATGGGCATTATGATCTTCTCTAGCTTGGTGTTCTTTGCTGAGAAGGACGAGGATGCCACCAAATTCACAAGTATCCCTGCCTCCTTCTGGTGGGCTACCATTACTATGACCACTGTTGGTTATGGAGACATCTACCCACAAACCCTGCTGGGCAAGATTGTAGGAGGACTCTGCTGCATAGCAGGTGTGTTGGTCATTGCCCTTCCCATCCCAATCATTGTCAACAACTTCTCTGAGTTCTATCGAGAGCAGAAGAGGCAAGAGAAGGCCATCAAGAGGAGGGAAGCTCTTGAAAGAGCAAAACGGAGTGGAAGCATTATTTCCATTAACCTAAAGGATGCCTTTGCACGCAGTATGGAACTTACAGATGTGTTGGTGGAAAAGAGAGAGGATGGTAAGTGTCCTGTGGACAATAACCTGTCACCCAGCCGCTGGAGCTACCACAAACACTACTCCAATACAGAAGTTGGTAGCCCAGGCAGGTCCCAACATTCTCAATACCTGGAAGTGGCTCAGCAAGGCTCCCCTGAACGAGTCAAGCCATTGTCTAATAAAACTACCCCTCAAAACCTCAATGCAAAACAGCTGGAAGACGCTTACAATAAGAGAGCAGCCATCCAGAAGCAGCAGGAGAAAAATATAGATGAGCAGATGGAGACGAAAGCATTGACTTCCACTCAAGCACTACAAACTTCACCTGAAGTCAGCACTGCCAGCAAATTCTCCAATGTGGCTGATGATTTTACAATGGAAAGAGGAGAAAGAAGTTCTCTGCTCCCCAGTGCTGAAGGACGTGAAACTGGTGCTAGATACCAGCACATCCCCCCTCCCTTGGATCTAAGTCAGATCAGCACCAAGGAGGTGAACAGGGTCACTGACCTCCAGCCACTGGCCATTATTAAAGAGGGTTTGTATGAGTTTGTGTCCACTCCTAGAGGAAGTGTGACTGGAGATGTGGGTTTGGTGCAACAGAACGTGGAAAGCTTTGGGGTGACCGACAGCATTTGCAGCTCCATGCAAGATCATAGTAGCCCTCAAAAGACAAGAGCCCTCAAGGTTGACTTCATTGGATCCCAAGATGATGTGCCTATGGCGGTGATGACACCTGTAGGAACCCCAGCCTCTGCTGGCTCAGCCAAGCTTGCTCAACTACTTTCCGAAGACATCATGCCCAGGTTTCCTTCTCCTAGCTCAGTAACCCAGGAAGCTAAGTCTCCGCTGGCAATCCTGCAATCTCCATTTCTGGCCCAGCAATCTGTCAGTCCAAGTCCTAACTGCCAGGGGGGAGGTGAGGGCTCAGCAGCCAGGAGCTTAGAAGGTGAAGGGCAGCTCACAGGCTTAAAGCACCAGGGAAAGAATCACATGGAAAGGTCTGCTGTCGGCTCAGGTAGCAGTGCTAGCCCACTGTCGTCTAAAGCCAGCCCGTTTAACTGCACCCAGGAGCTAGTAACTATGGACGCAGGGGATAAAGGAGAAGGAAGGGGGGGAGCAGAACAGAGTGGGGAGAAACAAGAAAACCACATTGTTCTGCAGAGAAGCGCGACACCACCGTGTGAAACAAGCATGTGAACCAGAGAAGAGCTCACAGACAGCGACACCAAATAGATGAGTTGAGGAAAAAAGGGGGATGATGGGATGAATGACAGCAACTACCCAGAATAAATTGCAACAAATATCGCCTAGTGTGAGCACTGTACCTGTTGACAAAGACAATGTGGAAACACACCAAAACAGTTGTTGTAGTTTTTCTGGAGCGATGCACTTGTCACATCCTACAAGACTTTTGGGTTCTCATCACTTTTTTGACAAGCACGTCCATCCAGAAACAGACATCTCTGCAGTGTTGTTATTATTATCACATTGAAGGAAGTCAGAAGCACATGCCCACTGTCTGGGTACTATCGGAAAGACACTGTCTCATGTCAGTGATAATTGACTTATTCTTTGAAGACTAAACTGATATGCTGCAGTGCAAAACAGTGACAACTGATAAATATTTTAGGGCTCAGATGTGAGCATAAACGAAGCCTTGTGTGAATGAGGGTGGTGACGACTATCCTGAGAGAGTTTTTGTGTACAGCTCGACAGTTTCCTATTGCTTGCTATTTAGGCCTATTTCTAATAATGGACTAATAACACCTAAGAAAGACAGAGGGTGGAAGGAAGTCATATTTTTTACAATTGTCTTAGCAAAATTCATCTTTGAAAAAATGTATCTTTAGTCTTTATTCCGTATTGTGGGTATGGCTTACTCACCATTCTCTTAATCAAGGTATTACGTCATTGTAATGATACCCAGGTAAAACACAGCACTTTTATCACTACATTGGACACAAATAGCATTGTATAGTCCAAGATGACATATGCATCTGCTGTATCCTGAACACTGATATGTGTCTCAGTACTTCAACAATGTATGTTCTCATTTTTCAGATTTTTGCTTTTCATTTTTGTCTCTCCTTTTTCTACAATACCTGAAACAGGATCTTGAAGGTGAAAAGGGAATAGAATAGGGATGCAAAGGCTATCGTATCTACTGCTAGACCACTGTTTGTACACACCTCTAGAATGAAAAAATAAATATAAAATGAAACAACTTAGGAAACAGACCTATATACTCATAAGGAGACAGGTGAAATTATCAGATATAAAGACAGAGAGGAAAGCGCACAAGGACAGGGGACAAGTTCAAGTCCCTGCTCAGGGGCTCCTTCTTCAGTGTCATGCATTTCTACACTGAATGTGTAATAACAGGCTGATGAGGCTTGACCCATTCTAAAGGAACCTCCAAACATGGCTGAGAAGTGTGACCTTCTTTGCCCATCTTTTATCGAAATATTGACTGGCCACTTGCTTAATAGTGTGTTCAGACAGACCTCCTGAATTTAGGAGGTTGACGAAGAGCGCCCAAACATACAATCTGTTTTAGTCTCTGTGAGACTGCTGTCTTATTAAAGGATAATTCAGGTTGATCACAACTTGGGTCTAGTTTTGACATTAATTTATATTGGTAATAATAAAACACTCGACATTCTAATAACTGAGATCTAGAAACACTGTGACATCAATAAAAAGACCAACAGGTCAAGAAACATGAGCAGTCAAACTATCAGAGAGGTTGGAAACAAACCAGCATGCTAGTCACACATATTTGGAGGAGAAAACAAAGACAAATATCCCCTAAACATCCATCACAGTTTACAGACCTACCACATGTAAACCTCGGATATACTCCCAATCGGACGCGTGGTAATTCTCTTTCTGCTACTTTCTGGACACATGCGCAGTAGATCACTATGCACTTGTAGCATAGTGTAGTGTCTGCGCAGCAAATTGGGGGTATATGCGGATGTCCCCACAGAGCCTACGATATAATTTTCATCACACAGACCCTGGCGGACCATTGCGTACTTGCGGATGTGGAAAGATTTAGGCCTTCAGTATGCTTCAAACAGAGTACCTGTCTAACTTGAATGGGGGAGGAGGCTGCATCCAACCATTTTGGTAACTTTTCCAAATTGCCAACACGACAATCACTTCCACAGAGAGGATGGCTTTCTAGTGTGACCATTCAGAACAGAAGAAAAACACTTTTGTTGTACAAACCAGTTTCTTTCAAACCGGTTTTACCTCCAAATAAAGTGGTTTAGCTAATCTGGAACTGTTGGTTTGTTTCTAACCCGTCTGATTATCTGACTGCGTTTTTCTTGACTTGTCAGACTTAGTTCTAGCATTGTCGCCATGTTCCCAGAAATCAGCAAGTAAATTGGTGAGTATGTTATCATAAACAATAGGAAAGATGGAAAAAACTACCAATATAAGACCAAGTGGTACACAAATACACTATCCTTTGAGAAAGGAGGTGCAGGTTCAACCTACTGCCCTTCAGTCCTGCAAAGGCCACATCTTTGGAACCCACTGAGGGAGGTGGCCCCTGAATTGAAGTGAGTCCACACACAGTTTGTACTGCTCTTCCCAACGTATATTCATTTATGATGGCTGGGGGGAGTGTGTCTGTGCGTGGCTGCTGATTGTATTGTGAAGGTAGTGTAAGAGTGCCCTCTACAGGCATTCTTCAGGCACTTGAATGAAAGGACCTGATGCCTCTTTAGCAGTCTGTGTAATCGTATTTAATGGCTATATTTGTATTAGATCAGCTGTGCATTCATTTTAATGCATGCTGACACGTTCAAACGCGCACATTTAATTGTGTGCACAATGTATTACTCACACACAGTGCAGACAAGTCATGAGAATGTGAAACATGAATTCTAAGTGTGTTCCCAAGTATACTTACTCTTTCTAGATGAATATGTCATATTTTTGTTTGCAGTTAAAACAAATTAATTGCACTTTTATAAGAGAAACTTGGAGCTGTGTATTGTTAACATCTCAGTTTATTTTAAAAAAAAGTGTGCCTTTTCATAAAAAGACAATTTATGAGAAGATGAAAAAGAAACTGTACATTATGGCCAGATTTGTTTTTGTTCTTATTTTTTCTCGTTTATCTCTATTTAGCTGATATGTTGATATGCAAATCCTCTGATTCTCAAGTTGTGCATACCTTTACTGCTTTGTGTTCTCTAATCAACTTCAGTCAGTCATCTAAGATTTCATCTTTCATCTCAGAGCTTACAGTTCTAACCTCACTGTGCCAGGAAATTCATTTTTTTGTGGAAAGCAGTGGCTTTGGTTATGCTCAGTAGTGACTTCAGCTTGGATCAGTTTGGTGCTGCAGTACTGTACTAAATGGACAGTGACATTTAATAGGTGTTGGGTAACCACAATAAAGAAAGTCGCCACCCCAACATGTGGACAAACAACAAAGAACCTGACTCCTGTTTTATAGGTCGTGTAAGTGTAAGTGTTGGGGAGCACTAATTCCTAATTTTACTTACACTGTTTTGTGGGAGCCAATATCCCAAGCAGGTCAGTCGAGGCTGTTGATTAAATAAGAGTGCTTCACTGGGCACAGCGTGATCTCACTGGAAATCCCTTCAAATGATAATGGAGAATATTTTGACATTGTGAAGCACAATGCAGCTAAGGGTGACAAATGCTACCCTTATGGCCTCTTTGTACATCCAAAAAACATTGAAAAATAACCAGTAAATAAGCTTCCGAAATTCTTCCACGTGGTCATGACATTTTGTTTTGATCGGATGAGGCTCTGTGGTACGGAAAAGTGTTGCTTTTTCACTGCTGCAGATCAGTGAACATAGAGACAGAGACCAGCGCATACTCGGGAAAACCACGGCCACCGAAGGGAAAAAACGATTAATGCCGCTTTTAGAGTGCTGCCAGAATGAGTCCTTTCAGCACGTCAAAGAATTATTTTAGCACCCTATGTCTACCAGGGAAGCAGTTGATACCTAAAATGATGATGGAACAAGTTAGCTGTCAGCGAGCTAATGTTAGCTATGTGTTAGCAAGTTACTGTAGTTAGCTAAGGCATTGGCAAACACAATACTGCATGGCTTTGTAACGTGACATTATCCACTATAACACAAGTTGCATGCTGTCGAAATGTTTTAGTTCAACTCACATACATATAGGTAGCCTAAAACTCATATTTGGACAAAATGCTTGCTGCACACGTACAGATAAGCATACTGAGTGTCAGGATTCCAATGTCTCTCATTCTTCCTGATGATGCCTCATGTCTTATTGCCTGTATCCTCAGTTCTTCAGTTCAGAAGCTTAGATCTGGGTTCTTCACTCTGTTGGTAGTGCATCCCACCACACAGCAGCTTTTAGGCATTTTTCTGTTGCGTGCTAGCAGACGAAAGAGACAAGGAGGCACCTTCACACAATATGAAGTCAATAAGGAGCAAGAAATTGTTGTTGTATTAGTTGCTCTGTCTCTATGAACACTGCTGTTGCTCTCCTTTGCACAACTTCATCTCATCAAAATCATCCCGAAAAAATGTCCCAAAAAAAATCTCCTTTTGTAGTTGTTGTAATCATTTGGGTTTTGTACAGTGAGACACAATCATACAAACCAGACTCTAAAAGCTTCTCTCCATCTCTCTGGCCTGCTCTCCTTGTTTTATCATTTCTTTAATGTTCCACTCTTCCTCCATCCTCATGTACTTTTGTTTTGTTTAACAGTAGGCTGTGTGCTGATTAGTCAGTTGCATTATTTGTAAGACAACATAATAATAGTGAATGATAGGGACTTTTGTTTCATCTACCAATATGCAAGACAAATAAATGTGTTCATGTGACCTACTTTTCTGCGTGTGTTTTGTGTCATGTGTATGCATGTGTGGATGTGTGTGTGGATGCAGGCAACTTGGCAAAGTGGGCCCCCAAAAGCTGCATTGTCACGGCATGTCACGTAGTGTTGGCAATTTGATTATTAGAAATGTGTTACATTTGCACCACTAACCTATATGCACAAACATTAGTAAAGTATATGCCACTACTTCATACTCCACTACACTTAATTGTCAGCTACCTTTTAAGTATACTTTTCAGAATAAGAGAAAAACAATCTATGATGAGTTTATAAAAAATGATACACTGTTGAAGATCACAGTAGATTACTACTGTACAATGACAGTCTACAAAGTAGTTAATGTTAGGCCATGACTTGCTGCAACATTATAGTGCTGTTAATATATGATACTGCAGTAATAAACTGACGGGGCAATACATTTTGTAGCATGAACTCAAAATACTTCTTAAGTATGTGCATAGTTGTAGTAGTCCATTAGTCCTAGGATCTGCTTCATCTTTAGCAACAGTGTCCTTCAGCAAGTTTACAAGGTATGAGCAGCCAGCAGTGATTCTCCATCATAAATCACAGCACCTGCTGCGCTGGTTACTCCGTTGCTTTCTGATTGTGCTTTCTCAAAGGCGCATAAAAAAAACAACAACAAAAAAACGGAGAAGGGGAGAAGGGAAGTTGGGGAAAATCCAGAGAAAAAATAACTTTATATTATCTGAGATATTTTCTAAGATTAAAGTCACAATTTCACAGTTTTTTTTGTCGAAAAACCTCATCGCTTCACTTTGCAAGATTCAACCTAGTCTTTATTTTAAGATCACAATCTAAGTGAAGATACCAGGAAACACCTAAAATGTTCAAAACAGATTATAGTTTATTCAGGTATATGAATACACACCAATACACACATTTACACGCCTCCGGTAAACACTGTGGCAACTGGAGACGCAGAGTGCAAAATATATTTATTATATTAGTATCTATTCATAAAAGGATACAGAAAGAACTTGAAAGAAATGTAAGTATCCTTTAGGACCTTCATCTCGCGCTAATTTATGACTGTAACATCTCAGAGAATATTTGAATTTTTTTGCTTCTAAAAATTTTACTCCGTAAATATATATATATATATATTTATTTTAACCTACAATGGCCCTAATTTTCCGTTGTAGCTTTGATCGCATTACTATGGCAGATTTAAGAATAGGAATTGAATTTATGTTCCCTGGGTGGGTATGGGTGAATAGGGGGTTAAAACACAACATCCCTCCTCACTACATTTGCTGTAGGATGGTATGTATGCGTGGGGATGGGGGGCTAAAAGGGGCCAAATAGCAAATTATTTGCCCCTGGGCCCCGAAACAGGATTATCTGGCCATGCATGCAGGGAACCAGCATCTACACAACGCACTTCGAGTACAAGTTGTTAAAAACAAGTTATTTAAAAAATGTATTATTTATGTTGGTTTTCTAATTGACCAACTGAGTTTCCTGCCCTGACAGTTTGGATTTCCTGACATAAGGTTCCTCACTTGATACTGTAGAGATGAGGCTTTCTATTTAACCTATCGTAAATTGATACAAATAATATTATTGACATGATAGATAAGAAGGAATACCACATATTTATAATTGGACAAAAAAATATGACTTGCCTTTAATCTAAAATCTAAAATTTGAAGATATCAGTAAATAATATCTAAAATATTCAACTATAAATATGACTAACTGCAAAATAACTACATATCACAGATTTGCATTTTAGCTAGGCTGAATATAATCAAACAATCTAAAATATTTAAATAACATAGCCATAAAAACGTCCCTGGAGAAACAAATGGGTGACGTCACCCACGCTGCGACCGTGTTTTGCCCCAGCTCGAGGTGTTATGTGACACAGTATTCGACACAACACCGGTGTGACCTCATGATTGGGGTTCTCCTCATACATCCATGGATAACACGCTGGACATCATCCACTACCGGTTTGTGGTGACAGTACGTTTTACGTCACCGGCAGACGGACAGACACGTTACTGCTGCAACACTGACCACCTTACATTACGTACACGTTATTTACCGTAGCTCGCCGTAGCTGGGTGTGAATGAAGGAGGACCTGCGAAGAGCAGCACCGGGACTTCACCGTTGCGTTCCTGCAGACTACAGGTAGGCAACGAAACCGACCGCTGTCACCTCCCGTCATACTGCAGACGACACCGATATCCGCAGAGCACAGCGGTACGAGTCTCAGGTGGAACGACGTGTCGGTGTGCAGCTACACATTTGGTAGCTAACCTCACGTGTTTGGACGTTTCTACTAGGATACAGCTTCATATTGTTTCAGAACAGCGAACTTTAATGATCGTTCCAGCGGGTCACTGCGAATCCACGTCCGTGTTGGAGGCAGTGTCTGCTGTTACAAGTCCAGCATTGCAGACTGAGGTCAATCCTATTCAGGGTCGTGGGGCGCTGGAGCCGATCCCAGCTGACATTGGGCGAAGGCAGGGTACCCTGGACAGGTCTCCAGTTGATCTCAGGGCACATGTAGAGACAGACAAACATGCACGCTCACATTCACACATACGGGCAATTTCGAGTCTCCAAATAACCTAAGCTGCATGTTTTTGGACTGTGAGAGGAAGCCGGAGAACCCGGAGGGAACCCACGCTGCCACGGGGAGAACGTGCAAACTCCACACAGAAGGTGACAGTGCTAGCCACTACACCACCGTGCAGCCCCAAATTCATCTCAATTATTATAATTTAAAGATTGCATAAAAGGAAAAAACGCTCTTTCGTTTTAGCATTAAATCATTAATGCACATGGCACAGATGGGATCTGCTGTATTACAGGCCTATACACTTTATTACAAAGCAACATATTTTATGTAGGGATGCATAGATACTGCATAGATGCATCTAACCAAGCAAATTACTCTTTCATTCATTCATTCATTCATGTGCAATATCAATGTATATGTGCAATATAAAGACATCCTACTTCCTAGCTCATATGTGCAATAACGTGTATCCAACCACTCAATCGATTCAATTGTGTTTGTTTTGTTTTTATTTTCCTGTTTTGTTTTCTGCTGACTTCTCTTGTTGCACTGTCCACTTTGCTGCTGTAATTCTGCCAATCTCCCCGCTGTGGGCCTAGTAAAGGATTATCTTGTTTTATACCGATACTGACCCAAAGAGCTAGGTTGGGTGTCGGTGACAATGAGGCTTTGAATAGATATTCAACGCACTTCTCTGTTTAAACACCTTACACTATTAGATACTGGAATTTAAATTTTCTGTTTATAATTTGACCATTCTGGTGCTGAGTTAAAATTATATACACAATTGTAATTGTAATTATAACATTTTTTAACCAAGTTAATGGTGCATGATTTATTATTTTATAATTAATAGTAGCATGCAAATAGTTCGGAAAATGTATAGCTATGTAGGGTTCTTTCCACGATGTTGTCAGACACTTGTAATATCAGTCTGAGCCTGTCAGTGGCAAAAACAAGCACTTTTCGTGGACGTACATTTATGGTGAAAAGTTGCCCGATATAATTACATTGCAGACCTTTTATCGGCTGCTGGGTGCAGCGGCCTTTGTCAACATTGGACCAATTTCAGAAAATGTTCTCCCGATTAGTCACCTCGACACAATCACATGGGACAGTAGGATCCAGGTTGTGAAATACCGAAGTAAGCCTTTACCTTTTCTCCGGCGCAATCATCAGGTCAAAATCTCAATTAGTTTAGTTTATGACCAAATACCTGCAACACTAATGACATTCATTCCCATTAGCAAATTTGTGTTGAGCTGTAATTAAGAAGTGCTAGCATGACAACATACAGGGTGGACTGGGGGAAAAAAGTGGCCCGGGAGTTACTGTCAGACCGGCCCACTCAATACACGGCGCGTTGCCCACTCAATGCATCGCACGTATCGACCAGTCAGTGGCCTACTTGGAAAAATACCCGTACACTTCACATTATTTTGGATGATTACAAAGAAATTACATCATATATGTTTTTTTTTATAACATTTGGATCCACCAATTTGCCTGGATGGACACATGGAATAAAATGATACTGGCTATTGTAACACTCCAAGGTAGGTATAGTTTGCTAGATGAATATGCTTAACTCTGGGCTAGTATCAGATGGTTATACATATAACTACAGAGCCTTAATGGATGAATGTCAGCAGAGAAAGACCACACAATAAAGAAACTGGAATCAGAGGGTAGATTTAGTATGAACTATATTGTAGAAATGAACAGAACAGAACATACGATGGGGTGTGAACATCAGTGGTATCAGTAGTGTTGGATGCTGGGTGTATGATTGTGTGTGTGTGTAGGGGTGTTGAAGGTGCATAACAAAACAAGTTAAGTAACAGAACCTAAACTAACTCTGCCGGCCCAGGTGCATTATAGTCACATGGTAATAAAAAACAATATCAGTATACTCATGTGTTATTATTACCTCACTACATGAGTCGTTTTTGCAGCAGCTCACTCTTTTCTGCAACACCATCTATGATTTTCTCACTGTCCAGCATCTGCAAAACATCTGTCTGAGTAGCAAACAACATAAAAGCCTCCAGGTGCTGTTGAGAGAGTGAGCTCCTGAGGATGTTTTTGATATATTTCAGCGTCGAAAAGCTTTGCTCGCATGCTACCTGTGTGACAGAGAGGGTAAGCAGGAACCTGTATGCAAGGCCTATGATGTGGTATGCATCTGTCAGGAGGTTGTACTGCTTCAGAACTCGGTAGCAACAGATTGGACAGTCCTTGCAAGATGAGCACTTTTTGTAAACCATCTCTGCCTCATCTTCAGCATCCTCCGGCCCGGGTTCTGTTGTCTTGGTTGTGTACTCCTCAAATACTGATGCCTTCAGCCTATCCCACTGTCGTGCCAGACTTTTGAGCTCGCTCTGTCATCAAATGGCAGCAAACATTTGCTCAACTCTTGGAGTGCTGCCTCTGGGAAACTATCGCCGTAAGATGTTACCTGGCTGAAGTTTTTGGGGTCCAGAAGTGCCAGATCAGCATACAAAGTGCCATTCTTGAGGAAACGCTGGTGCATGCTTCCTGCAACTGTGTCCATGATTCGATTGTGGACCTCAATCTTGTATGATGTTTTGGCATCAGTCACAGCCTCATCTTGGGACATCTCTCCAGGCATGGATTTCTTCCTTCTTCCCCGTTTCTGTGGCAGAGTTGTCTCCACCACCAGCTCAGTCTCCTCACTCTGCTCCTGTAGTTGATTGTTGGCCCACTGGACAAATTTGTCAGCCGCTGTCTTGACACTCTGGAAATCTCTGGTCATATCCTTCAGCTCTGCTTCTGCAGCCGCAACCATCCGATGAGCTGTCAGGATGTCCATTCCACTTGTCTGAAGGTATTTAGAGACTGGTGACGTGACCTGGAAAATTCGCAGGAAGATCTGAGCTGTAAGTATAGTCTCATACTTCAGAAGCTGGCCGATGTATCCCTGTGCATTGACTCGTGCCATGGCATTGATGGTCTCTCCATCTTGAATGGCTGAGAGGGTGTGGAGGACATCAACACATAGCCCTGTCTGGCTTTCCAAAAGAGCCAAACACCTTTGTCACAGCTGCATCTTTGGACCACCAGCGCGTTTCTCCTATCGAGGTGAGACGTCTGCATCTTGGGTCTTTGCTCTCCTTCTCCCAGATATTCATCCTCTGGTAGGACTCTCTGAAGAAGACAGCGATGTTGTTCATCAGGGAAAAAAGAGAGCCACTTGCCAGTACACACTGTGTTGTGTCTGACAGCACAAGGTTTAGGATGTGTGAATAGCACCACACATGGATTTGAGTCGGGCACTTTTCGGAGAGCAGTGCAGAGAAGCCTTTATATTGGCCTTGCATATTGGAGGCCCCATCAGTGGAATTTCCAATACACCGCTTCACATCCAGATCCATGGTCTCCAGCACGTCATTCACAAGTTGGGCCCAGTGGATGCCTCACATCTGATCACAGTAACTAGTCGCTCATGAACAGTGTCTGTCACATACCGTATGACAACAGAGCACTGATCGTGGGCTGTGATGTCCTGTGTGGTGTCGATCTGGACCGAGTACATTCCAGATTCCCGGACTTCAGCAGCGATGGTAGTTTTCATTAGGCGTTGAATGGTGGTGATGATGTAGTCGATGGTCGTTTTGGATAGGAGAGTGACAAGGGCACCTCTACCTCCTCTTGAACCAGACTGGTCTATCTGCTTGCTCTTTTCGATGCAGAGAGTGAGGTGTTCCTTGAGACAGACGTCATACTTTCCCAGTAAAACTATCATTTCCAAAAAGTTACCATGGTCAATGGTGTCGTCATCAAGGGTGTATGCTGCCTCTCCCTGCTTGCCTCTGTAGCTCAAACCTCTTTTGCCGATGAGCTTCATCACATCTATAATGTGCTCCAACACTTGTCGCCTCCTGCGGACTTGCTCTCTGTGAAGCGACATCTGAGGTCCCATGAGAAGGTCCTGGATCCTGCTTCTTGAGGATCTGAGGAAATATGCCTCAGCACAACCTCTGTGTAGGTGGCTCTTCTCATGCTCTTCAACTCTCTGGTAGGGCTGCACAATTAATCGAATTTTAATCGCGATCACGATTTTGGTTGCCACGATTAAATGAGCATGATCGTCTGCGATATTGACGTTTAAAATGCGTGCTCTGCTACACATCAAATCAAGCGCTTCCTCAACTAACAGTCAGCCGACCACCAGGGGGCGAACGAGATGGGAGGTGTCATGCGCGCACCCTGCAGACTCCGCTATTAGTAGAAGAGTAGAGAGACAGACAACAGAACAGAGAGCAGACGGTCACGGGTGTCGTGTGAAAGTTAAGTCAAATGTCAGGAGCAGAAGGCGAGGAGCTAGCCCCTCGAAATGGATCATCATCCGTTGTCTGGAAGTTTTTTGGATTTAGGCCAAGTGATGTTAACCAAGAACAAATCATATGCACAGAGTGCGTTAGAGTTGTGTCTGCGCCGCATAGCAATACAACTAACTTGTTCAACCACCTGAAAAATCACCACAAACCACAGTATGACGAATGCATTAAGGCCAAAGCTAACGTTACCTCACTGAATCTCTGTCCATGTCCAGCGTTAACCCAGAAAACCATAACAGCGACCCTGCATAGCAGCATATCCATCCACCTCCCAAAGACACGCTGAAATAACGGATGCAATCGCATTTCATTTGGCCAAAGACATGTGTCCAATAAATACTGTGAGCAACACACATATTTATTTTTAGTTTGCCCTTTATTTTGGGTAAAAATGTAGCACATGGAAGTGAAAGCAGTGCTCCGTTGATTTAATTTTGGGTAAAAATTGTTGATACTATTTTATTTATATGTTCCTTCTACGAGATGCACTGTGATAAGGACCAGTCTGATGCAAAGATTTGTACATTAGCCGGAATGTAGCACAACAATGGAAATGGAAGCAGTGTTCATGTTCATTTAAACGTGAAAGTGCAATAAAAAGATGTTGTCCCTAAAATTAATGAATAATCGTGATAAATAATCGTGATCGCAATATTGATCAAAATAATCGCGATTATGATTTTGGCCATAATCGTGCAGCCCTGCTCTCTGGTGTACGTGTGTGAGGTTGGACATGCCAGTGATGAAAGAGCTGCTTTCTCTGGGATTAGCAAAAGCCAGACAAAGGGAACAGAAGAGGGCTTCTTTGTCTTGACTGTATGATAGCCATTTTCTGTTTGTGCCATCTTTGCAAAAAAAAAAGCTCTGCACTACAGCCTTGTCTGCCTTCTGCTGGGGGTGAAAACGGAAGAAGAGGTCTAATGTGTCTGACTTCGGCCTGGTGAAATAATCAAAATCTTGGCCTTCACTTTCTGTGTCATCATGCCCTTGGATATCCCTGTCATCCTGGCCTTGGCTTTCTCTGTCATCCTAGCTGCTATCCCTGTCACTCATCTTCAGCCTACATGAGTGGTAAGTAGGGATTATTATGTTAGTATGTTAAACCATTGACACAACACTATCAGCAAACTATGGTAGTATTTAGTATTAGTACCCCAGGTGAAAAAAAAGTACACTTAAGTACATTCAATTTAAGTGTACTAAGTATACTTTTTTGTACTTAACTTTCCACTATTGATTAGTACACTCAAAGTGTATTAGATAAGTATACTTTAAATACATGTGCTAAATTGAAATACACTATTTTTGTACTTAGTATATTAAAGTGTAACTTACGGTGTACCATAAGTTGTACTTTAATATACTAAGTGTACGTTTTTGTACTAAAATTGCACACACTGAAGTTGTACTTAAGTACATGTAAGTATACTTTTCTGTACTAATTACTGTGTGGCCCTGGGTCTTAGCTTGGCTCTGGGGCCCCTGGCTGCTGCTTCCAGCAGCAGAATCATCAATCTAAATAACATATTAACATTGTTTATAATGTTAGTGTTGTGTGTAACACGGTGATTTTAGCATAACAAGCTAGCTGGTTAACTTAAGTGTTATTTGAAAATAAGTTATTAGAAATTATAAGATTGCCCTTTTTGCAATTACCACCATGGATAGCTTGCTCATCGATTGTAAGCAGGTGACTATGGCTAACATGTTAAATTAGATAATCTCGATGATGACAACAGCGCCAGCTTGCTGATTTGACCAGATCATAACGGTCTCAATTTTGGACATTTATCTAGCTAACGTTAGCTAGGCTAGCTTGTAGGGAACGTTACCTCATCTCTGAAAAGCAAGCTAACATTGGCCAAGTCAACGCCACAACTTACCATCATATCACTGTCACCAGTCGGTGGTTTCCCAAATAAGTCAGAAATTTTTAAATATTTTGATGCACCTTCCTCCAGACATCTCTTCTTTTTTTCCTTGAGCTTTTCAGCTCCACCTTTAAAGGATTTACATTTTGGTGCCGGTGCCATGCTGTCGGCTCGCGCTCAAAAACGGCTTTGTCTGCGAGCGAGTGACGCAAGTGTTGAGTAGGCTAGAATGATTGACATTTAATAACACCTAAAACAAAGTTAGACTGACGGAAGAGATTAGATGAGTAAAGAAGATGGAAACCATGAGTGTGAATACAGATCGCGAGGAGTAGTATAAATGTCAGTCAGTGGTTATTGACTTTAGGTATTAGAGTAAATTTAACGTGTTCTGTGAAGCATAGAATATAGTCGTGGCCGGCGATGTCAGAGGGAGGGCCGGTTGGTGATGGAGGTGGGCCGGTATTGCACCAGCCCAACCCCGTCGGCCTACCGGGGATTTCCCCGGTATCTCCTATGGCCAGCCCACCCCAGACAACATATATATTAAACCTGCTGATCATTCGCATGTCACTGTTGTTATTGTGAGCACATTAGCATGCTGATGTTAGAACTGTCATTTCTCTGATATTTAGATAACACAATCTTTTACAAATGTATGTGACTTACTGTAGATGCATACAGTCACTGACTCTGTGTGTGTTTGTTTACTCGTGTATGTGTGTAGAATGCCATCTCTGTCGGAGCAGCTGCAGGAGGTGCGGAGTCGGGCTGAAGTGTGTCTGTTTTCCGGTGGCAGTGTGGTGGAGGTGCGGGTCGGGGTGATGGCTATGGCTAATCTGCCCTTACCGTCCTGCTCCAAATACTGTCACATCGCCGCAGAGACCATGGTGATAGAAAACAGCTTTGGCAGCAACAGGAAGGAGGTGAGAGAGAGAGCAAGTACACAATAACCCAACCTGGATATACCTGTTTAACCTCTATCCAGACAGAGAGACCAAGGTTGGGATCAGGAGTGTGGGTAGGGATACAACGATTAATAGGTCGGCCGAATAATGCCATTTTGAGACATTCGGCATCAGAAGATGCCTGCGATCAGGAGGCCGATTAGCAAACAATGACTGCCCTCTCAGTGTGGCTGCTGTGGAAAAAACCAGCCAGAACCACTGAACAAACAGTGTTTATTTGTTTGTATATGTAAGTTTGCTAATTTTTGTTCTCTCTCAGGCCGTGTCCACACTACTCTGTTTCCATTTGAAAATGCATATGTTTTGCTACGTTTACACTGAGCACCGAAAACGGAGGAGTTTGAAAACGCTCCCGAGGACGGATAAGTTTGTTATTGGAGCGCTTAGTGAGCGGCGCTAACCAGTTCTTCGTATTTTTGAAATCTCCGGGTTGCGTTTTCGTGTGGACGGTCGAAAACGGATAAGTTTGGAAACGATGACGCCCACCCCCGCCTTCGCTACTTGATTGGTTATTAGCAGTCATGATGTGTCCTTCCCCGATTACAGGTGCTGCTGACCTTGTTGTCTTTACTAGCAGCTGTTGTTCAGTTAAAGTCTGCATTATTACGGCGGAAGCAGCTGTTATTGGAGTGATTAGCGAGCGGCGTGACCAGTCTGGACGGAGATCATTTCGAAAATGATGCTGAAACGCCGTGTGGACGGAGATCGTTTCTGATTTAAAAACGGAGTAGTGTGGATGTAGCCTCAGAAACATGGAGATACTGCTATCTGCTGACAAATGTTTTTGAATGCACTAAAACTAAGTTGTTGTTTGTTTTCTTACAAAGTTTAGTTCTTTGATTACCTAAGGACATTTAGTTGATACGTTTTAATCCATCTAAAATAAGTGCACTGCAGACAGAGTGCAGATCTACTTAAGCCAGGGGTCGGCAACCCGTGGCTCCGGAGCCGCATGCGGCTCTTCAGCCTCTCCATTGTGGCTCCCTGAGTCTACATCCACACTAATACGTTTTTGTGTTAAAACTGAGTTTTAACACGAAAACGATCTCCGTCCACACGCCGTGTCAGCACCGTTTTCTAAATGATCTTTGTCCAGACTAACATGCCTGAAAACGAATATCACGTGGATGTGGGTGCCGGTGTAAACAGGAAGTAGATCGGTTGCTTAGTTAAAAAAAATACAAAGAACTGGTTAGTGCCGCTCACTAAGCGCTCCAATAACAAACTTATCCGTCCTCGGGAGCGTTTTCAAACTCCTCTGTTTTTGGTGCTCTAAACTTCGGCGTAGTGTGGACGCTCAGTGTAAACGTAGCAAAACATATTTTAAAATGGAAACGTAGTAGTGTGGACAAGCAAGCAGTAGTGTGGACATCCACACTACTGCTTGCTTTGACAAAAACTAATATGGAAATAAATAAGGGTTATTTTTATTTTATTTTTTGCACAGTGGACAGTCATTCAAAGGGAACACCTCTTATCTTGGAGTTTGAGGTGATACTGTGTCACTGAAAATAAAACATGTTTTAATACGTTGTCAACTAAAATGTGCGTCGCATCCTATTACGTCGCTGTCAAGAGCCTTTCCCTGCAGGTGGCTAATCATGATCTGCAGACCCCCGCCCTCGGTAAATTATCAATGGATAAATCCAAAAAAGAAAAGTCACGGAGGAAAATAGAGAGTTTAATTCTGCGTGGACGTATTCATTTGCTTTCACTGCCAATGAAGCTGGCTTACCTGTATGCTTGATATGTGGCGAGAAATTTGCTAGAAATGTAATGTTGAAAGTCACTTCCAGAACAAGCACACAGCATTTGCTGAAAAGTATCACGCTGGAGATGAGTGAAAAAGAGCGATTTCTCAACTGCTGCAGCAAACTGAGAAAGTTTTTCTCTCCTCTTCATAAGAGTTTGATAAAAGGAGATGCACTTATGACTTCCGGTGACTAGTTCTCTTGAATACCTATGTTGAATACAATTATTGTAAGTCACTTTGGATAAAAGCGTCTGCTAAATGACTGTAATGTAATGTAAAAACTATCGTTCTTGTATGTATGTATATATACAACTTAAGCTGTGATATCAAATAGCTTTTGCGGTTCCAGACAAATTGTATTTGGTGGAAAATAGCTAGCAAATAGCAAAATGGCTCTTTGGATGGTAAAGGTTGCCGACCCCTGACTTAAGCAAACAGAGCCAGTGCAGAAAATAACATTCATTTAAGTTCCGCAATTTTTCTAAATTTTATTCAATTGTTGTATTTTATCAGATGCATAAAAAAGGGAAGAAAAACATGATATCGGCATTATACATCGGCTATCGGCTGTATTGCCTCTCTCAATATTGGTATCGGACCAATTGGGCATTGAAAGAGCTGAGCTTACCAGAGCTTCATGGGGATCAACGCAAATCCAGTCAGAGCTCTGAGGAAGCGCTAGCGGCACAAAAAAGAGGGCACAGAAATGATATTTATGAATATTCAGCGCCATCAATTATTTCGATTTTTTTGTTTGGAGGAATCCCAAGCTTAATTGTAATACACTGTACAGTATGTCTTTTATGAGACACGGGGGTTATTACTATCATCTTACATTTTTCATGTGGCATGTGGAGATGAATAAGGGACGAAACCACTGTGGGTGCGGGCGGATGAACTATGAACTTGAACCTTACAGCTTTTTAACTTGTGGACAAATTTCCTGTGTTTCTTCCTCAGACCCTCGCATCTCTCCAGCGCTTGTCTACAGCATTGAACATCCTAGAAAAGTACGGCTGTAATTTGACAAATCCCAACAGGCCAAAGTACTGGAGGACCGTGAAACACAACAACCCAGTGTTCAGGGCCACCGTTGATGCTATTCAGGTAACATTAGAAAGTACAGTGGAGTTATAAAGTACAGTAGAGTAAGTGTAATCGACTTAGTATATCTTTACGTACAAGCCTTCATCACATATTAATGGCATGTCAGTCTACCAGTTGCTTGTATTCCCAAGTCTACTATATTGACTGACTGACAAATGTAAATAGTTAGCAGAGACATGAGCTTGTTCATTGTTCTTACTGACTCCTCCATTTGGCACCGAGCGTTCATTGTTCAGATGGTGAGCAGCCCTGAAGATGTTGAACCTCCCCTGATCTTGTTCTAGTCCTGTCCTGAACCTGTCCCATTCTTATCCTGATCCTGTCCTGATCTGGTCTCAAATGTGTCATTATCAAGCAGCGACCTCCGGTGCTGAGAAATGAAGCCAACGCTGGAAGTGCCTGAAACTGCAGTTCCTCAAATGGCCACTTGAAGCTGGCACCAGAAGGGAGTCAATCCCATAGACCAGGGGTCACTAATAGGCAGGCCGCGGTCCGGATCCGGACCCAGACGCCGTTGTATCCGGACCCTGGACCTAAAACCGATAATTGATAATTATTAAATTTTGACAGAGCGCTTCTATTTTAACCGGCACAGCTTTTACAGCCTTTACAGCACTCCAGTGGTCCAGGAAACACACCGACCAATGCGTTGTAAATCACATCACGTGATGCAGCTCAGCCAATCAAATATGGGTATTCTGACAAGTTTCCTGACTGATTTACACGCACGGCCCGGGGCTGAGATGAGGAAAGAGAACGAAGGGCAGGTGAATAAATACGTGAGTCAGAGAAGTTATTTCACATGACGTTCTCCAAAAAGAGAAAAGTGGTCAAAGAGACCAGAGTCTTTAACCAAGAATGAACAGACTCTTATAGGTTAATTATTCCCACGGGCAGTTTAAAACCAGTGTGTCTCATATATTCAGAGGCCGCGATGATTATTAAAAGCGGTAAATGAAGCGACACTAGGAGACAAAGCACAACTCTTTTGAGCAAACGTTCCCACTCACATCTGAAATTAATTCACAGAAAATAAACCTAAGAGTCCAAAATGATCAGAATCCTAACGCATTAATTCACTGCCCAACAATGATGTTAACAGAGAGAATAGAGCTGAAACAAGTGGTTTAATAACCACAGATAGTCCATGAACACTAATTTCTCTTCTTAGAAGATGAGAAAAATATAATTTCGTGGCTTTTTATTGACATCACTTCACACCTGAATGAACTGAATTTAAAGCTGCAGGACAATTCAGTGAAATACATTTTTCTAAAATGAATTACTTTATTTTAAGATGCACATTTATTTATGTATTTCTATGTATTAGTTAAATTTGAAAACTGAGAATAATAATTGTTAAAATATAATTGATGTGTACTTTCTTTATTTGATTTGACAGTTGTTGACTACACAGAGATGTTACTACTACTAGGCTTCTTGGATATATATATATACAGTATATATATACATACAGTTGTGTGAAAAAGTGTTGTTTATTAAGGGGGAAAAAAATCCAAACCTACATGGCCCTGTGTGAAAAAGTGATTGCCCCCCCCCCCTGTTAAAAC
>NW_022280115.1:1300379-1315143 GCF_004355925.1 Anarrhichthys ocellatus
TTGATGATCTGAAACATTTAAGTGTGACAAACATGCAAAAAAATAAGGAATCAGGAAGGGGGCAAACACTTTTTCACACAACTGTGTGTGTATATATATATATATATATATATATATATATATATATATATATATATATTAGTGCTGGGCAACGATTACAATTTTTAATCGCATGATTTTCTGTGATTAATCACGATTGAAATTTTTAATTGTTATGCGGAAAATGCATTAAAATGTAATGTGCACTTTTATTTTAAAAGTACTGCTATATGAACAAAAGTGCAATAACATTTAGTTTGCAAACACTTTAAACGAATAAGGTGCTTTTTAACAGCAGTGTTCCCTTTACACATTGTGACAGAACGCTGGAGACTGTGCAGGGAGCGTGTTCAAAAGGCAGATGTCTCGCAGCAGCGATCATATCTCTTCACTATCTGTGCTCAGTGTGTGACTGTATGTGAAACGTTCCACTGCTGTGCAACATGAATATAATGTGTGTCTTGTGTCTTCATGACAGTCAGAACATGTGAATGCAGCTCTACTGTTCAATATATCAATATCAATATAATGTTGTAACTCCGAGGTGATGATGGTGACCCAGCGATGTCCAGTAGTCTCCAGTGAGAGCAGCAGCTGCTGCACGTTGTAACGCCGTCACTTTAGTCGTCCTCTCCTTTCATACAACTCGTGTATTCTTCTGGTGACGGTGTGTCTTGAGGCTCATACGTGACGTCATTCGTTGCGATCCTAACAACGTTCCTCAGACCGACATCAGAAACAGACGCCACTTCACGTGACGGTACAGAGGATGTACCCACAGTATACGTCTCTGGTAGCGAGTGACCTGTCGATCACTGTGTAGCCTCGCCCTAAAGCATCCCCTGCTTTATGGTCTGTTTGACTCTAAATGGACCATAATGTACTAAATGAACATCATGCTGTATTGAAGAAGACTTGAAACTATAGATTGAGACCATAAACTCATGTTTACAATGTTTACTGAGGTAATAAATCAAGAGAGAAGTAGAGTCATTTTCTCATAGACTTCTATACAACCAGAGGAGTTGCCCCTGGTGGACACTAGAGAGAATGCAGCTTTAAGACACTTAAGCATGGCTCCATTTTTCAGAACCGGAGGTTGCTGCCTGGTTACAGCCTTTATCTTACACCTAGCTCTTAGTAGGTGTCATTTTCTCATAGACTTCTATACAACCGGAGGAGTCGCCCCCTGTTGGACACTAGAGAGAATGCAGCTTTAAGGCACTTCTGCATCGGCTTCACTTTTCAGAACTGAAAGTTGCTGCCTGTTCAATCCCCATAAACCTGCATGTTAAAATGCCCAAACTTACAGCAGAAATAAACATGTTTACAGCCTCGTACAAAAAACGGTTTTGGTCTCTATAGCTAATGAGTAATAAGTCATTTTTATTAGTTCATTTTTAGAATTATAATAAAGCTTAAATTGATGCATAATTAAGGGTGTAGCCGTTTGAGTGCCAGTTGGGTGTCGTCTCAGGTCGCTAGCTGTCTGCACTGCTACACACACTCTGGATCGCCTCAGCTCCCACGACGACCCACGTCTTTGCCTATTTTTAGAGTTAGCCTGTGTTGTCACTGCCAAGATTGAGGAGCTCCCACTGGTGGCCACCTATGGGTGACATTATGGAGACTACATCCATATTTCATACAGTCTATGCTTTTTATACTGGCCCGTAACTGCTACAATTTTCTCACAATCCTGTCCCTTTTACTCCCGATCCCAAGAGAAGATTCCTCGTGCTGACTGACAGAACCTCTACATAAAGAACCTGGGGAGGTCCACCTTCATACTCAACTGTTTGGGAAAGTAAACCAAAAACAAGTTGAGGTCACATTACATCCCTTTTGTTCTTTCTGCACCCAGGGAGGACGAGCAGTGCTCTGTCTCTATGGTTACTCCAATCAGCAGCCAGACGGGCTCAGCTTCCCTGATGATGTCACGGATCCTGATGTGGGCTGCGTTGCTGCGGTAACGCTAGAAGTGATGAGTCTGAGGATGGAGCTCGAAATGCTTATTAAGGTGTGTGTGTGTGTGTGTGTGTGTGTGTGTGTGTGTGTGTGTAACTCATGCATGTCTATTAACTTCTTACACTTGATTGGTTTTCTTGGGGAAGAATGATTCCTCTGCATCTTCTGTCGCCAGCAATGGCATAAGCATTCTTAATAATTGCGCAATTGTTTGCTGCAGCAAAGTTCTTACTTTGTCAAACTGTCCTCAGTTTGCTGTAGAGCCAGAGAAGGCTTTAAAATCTTTATATTTTATGTAAGTTTGTAGTCATGAACTGCTTTATTCCAAGGCACTGCTCTGGTATGTGTGTATGCAAAGTGCAGTGACTGTTTTGCTTGACTTTGAATACAAAGCCTTAATGATAACGTATTTGGTCTAATCCCAGGAGGCTCATCCCCACCCTGAATTCTACGAGAGAATCATTCCTACACTAAGACACAAGGTAGAGTCATTCAGATTACCATCATATCTATCTTCAGTTACATGTTTCAAAGAATATACTTTGTATAGATTGGATTATGGGATAAATCAATACTGCATCAGACTAGGAATACCTATATATATATAAACCTATAATAGATGCTCTTCTCCAAATATAATGATTGAGACTGGCAGGGAACGGAGTTCAATATGCTCGACATGACATGACCAACCAAATGTCATTTCAGTTCATTGCAACTGACTGAAACTTTTTTTTCCAGTTACATACAGCTTTGTTTTACACTTATTTCACAAAGAAAACAGAAAACCGGACGTGTTTCTTCAGACCAAATGATTTATTTTTCATCTACCACTCATATTCAGCTGTAGAGCATAACACTGAGGATCTGAGGGCTCAAATTCCTTCCTAGTACCACAGGGTAAACCCAATAATGTCCACTACTGGTTAGTATGTTACATTGTTATTAATGTACATGTTTATGTTGTCTAGATGCAGGTGACCAAGCTCTGTCCTCCAGCCTTGAAAACATAATTTCATGGACAAAATTTTAATGTCAGACAGAAGAAAAAAAAATGCATAACAATTGGGCCGTCCTTGTTTTGTGCAAAAATGTGTTGTGAAGTTTATCTGAAGTTAATATGAGGCACCAGCAGTCTGAGTTGGACAAATCAAATGGATATCTTCCAAAGTAACAATCTTTTTAGAATGAAATTGCTTTTTTTTCCTGGACATTACATTACAGTCATTTAGCAGACGCTTTTATCCAAAGCGAATTACAATAAGTCTATTCAACATAGGTATTCAAGAAAACTACTAGTCACCAGAAGTCATAAGTGCATCTCCTTTTTTAAACAAACATCTAAGAACCAGAGCAAAAGTACAGTGCAGAAACAAACTAATACGAATACAATAAGTGCAACAAACTAATACGAATACTATAAGTGCAACAAACTAGTATGACTACAATAAATGCTAAGTGGAAGGCTCAGGGTAATACTTCTTGAAGAGGTGGGTTTTCAGCCTAATGAAAGATGGGCAGTGACTCTGCTGTCCTGACGTCAGTGGGGAGTTCATTCCACCACTGTGGGGCCAGGACAGAAAACAGTCGTGACCGGATCGATCGGCCGCAGGGACCTCTGAGCGACGGGGCAACCGATCGCCCCGAGGCAGCAGAGCGAAGTGGCCAGGCGGGGGTGTAGGGCTTGACCATGGCCTGGAGATAGGAAGGAGCTGTTCCTTTCACTCCCCTGTAGGCTAGCACCAGAGTCTTAAACTGGATGCGAGCTCTTACAGGGAGCCAGTGTAGAGAACAGAGAAGGGAAGTTGTGTGGGAGAACTTGGGGCGATTGAACACCAGGCGAGCTGCAGCTTTCTGGACAAGCTCCAGAGGTCTGATGGCCGACGCCGGGGCTCCGGCAAGTAGAGAGTTGCAGTAGTCCAGGCGGGAGATGACAAGAGCCTGGATTAGCACCTGCGCTGTCTCGTCAGTGAGGAAGGGGCGAATCCTCCTGATGTTGTAGAGCAGGAATCTGCAGGAGCGTGTAACCGATGCAATGTTTGCTGAGAACGACAGTTGGTCGTCCAGGGTCACACCCAGATTCCTCGCAGTCAGAGTTGGCATTACCACGGTATTGTCAATGGTGATGGATAGGTCTCGGTGCGGGCAACCCTTCCCCGGGAGGAACAGTAGCTCAGTTTTGTCCAGGTTGAGCTTGAGGTGGTGTGTCGTCATCCACTTCGAGATGTCAGCCAAGCACGCAGCGATGCGTGCCTCCACTTGAGAGTCACCGGGGTTAAATGACAAGACCAGCTGGGTGTCATCGGCATAACAATGGTAAGAGAAGTCATGCGAGCGAATAACAGAACCCAGAGATGTTGTGTAGAGCGAGAAGAGAAGGGGGCCCAGGACTGAACCTTGTGGAACCCCCGTAGTCAGCATGCGTGGTTCAGACACAGCCCCCCTCCATGTCACCTGGTAGGATCGACCTGTCAGGTAGGATGCAAACAGGGAGAGTGCAGAGCCTGAGACTCCCATCCCCTCGATGGTGGAGAGGAGGATCTGGTGGTTCACTGTGTCAAACGCCGCAGACAGGTCCAGGAGAATCAGGACAGAGGAGAGAGAGTTCGCTCTCGCAGCGTGAAGCAACTCTGTCACCGCAAGGAGGGCTGTCTCAGTCGAGTGACCCACTTTAAACCCGGACTGGTGGGGGTCCAAGAGGCTGTTCTGGTGGAGATAGGAAGACAGTTGATTAAAGACAGCACGTTCAAGTGTTTTGGATAGAAAGGGTAGAAGAGAAACCGGTCTGAAGTTCTTGACATCAGAGGGGTCAAGTGATGGTTTCTTCAGAAGGGGGGTGACTCTGGCAGTCTTGAAAGCCATGGGAAAGCATCCTGAAACAAGAGATGTGTTGATGAGGTGGGTGAGGAAAGGAAGGAGTTCAGTCGCAATAGACTGAAGAAGAGGGGAGGGGATCGGGTCAAGGGAGCACATCGTGGGGCGGTTAGATGTAACAAGGTTGAGAACCTCGTTAGGGGAGAGGGGAGCCAAATAGGGTAGGCTGGGGCATGGCGAGGGGAGGGAGAGCTGTGGGGGAAGAGCTGGAGAGGGTAGAGAGGGAGAGGGTGGACAGGGACTTTGAGAGAGGGAGGGAGAGGGTGGACAGGGACAAGGAGGCTGAGAGAACGAGGATCTGATATCGTTTACCTTCTTGTCAAAGAAGTTGGCGAAATCGTCAGGGAGAAGGGAGGAAGTAGGAGAAGGGGGTGGGGGGGGGGGGGGGTTGGAGGAGTGAAGAGAAAGTTTCGAAGAGTTTTTTAGGATTGGAAGCAGAGGTTAGGATTTTAGAGCAGAAGAAAGCAGCTTTAGCAGTAGATAGAGAGGAGGAAAACGTGGAAAGAAGAGATTGAAATTAAGAAGGTCCTCCGGGAGTTTGCCTTTTCTCCATTTACGCTCAGCCTCTCTTAGGGTCCGGTCCATCTATCAGTACGCACTGAGTCCGACAGACATGGGGCAGGTGGAGTTGGCCGTGCAGGCCTGGAGGTGAAGGGACAGAGGTTGTCCAAAGAAGAGGAAAGGGTGCCGAGGACAAGATCAGTAGCAGTATCAGGGGATAGGAGAGAGAAGGATTCAGGGTCAGGGAGGGCAGAGGTAACAGAAGAGGAAAGATTAGCGGGGGAGAGGGAGCGGAGATGACTACGGGTAGAAACCATGTGGGTAGGTGGAGGAAGTAAGGGGGGAGAGGGAGTAGGACATGAAATAGTGGTCAGAGAGCTGGAGGGGAGTGACGGAGAGGTTAGCAGTAGAACAGTGTCTCGTGAAGATAAGAGCCAGCTGGTTGCCGGCCTTGTGGGTAGGAGGAGAAGAGGAGGGGTAAAGGTCAAAGTAGGAGAGGAAGGAAAGAAGAGGTTCTAATTTATCAGTCTGGATGTTGAAGTCGCCGAGCAGGATGAGTGCGGAGCCATCGTCCTGGAAGTGCCAGACTAATGTGTCTAGCTCCTCCAGGAACTCACCAAGTGGTGAACTCACCTGGTGGGCGATACACAACAGCAATGGTGAGCTTGACTGGATAAGTGACAGTAACAGCATGAAATTTGAAAGAGGACGGGGAGAACTGTGGAACAGAGACAAGAGTGTATTTCCATTTTGGGGAAATGAGCAGGCCAGTACCACCACCTCGCCTCGCAGCTCTGGGAGTGTGAGAGAAAGAGTACACATCTGACAGAGCTGCAGGTGTGGTGGTGTTTTCTGGTGTGATCCAGGTCTCAGTTAGAGCAAGAAAGTTGAGGGAGAGCAAGGAAGCGTAGCCTGAGATGAACTCAGCTTTCGGCACTGCCGACTGGCAATTCCAGAGCCCCCCTGCCACCACTCGCTCGCCATGAGCTGAGAGAGTAGGACAGATGAGGTTAGTGGGGTCACGGCACCTGGTAGTGGCCCAATGTCTACGTGACCACCCGACAGAGGAACGGACAGAAATAGGATGCAAACACATGGTAGACAAATAGAAACTCCCCAAGTACACGCTCGAGAAGTCAGGCTTGACAAAGTCGCCCTGTTGCCTTTGTTCGCCTGACACTTCTTCTTCTTCTTGTTTGAGGTTTATTGGCGGTTGGCAAACAATGAATTAGTGCACGTCTGACGCTTCAACCACCAGCAGTGGTTAATTACAGCTACTTACTGATTGCTCATTGTCTGCCAGGAGTGCAGGCTCCTCCTTGGCAATTAGCAAAGCTATTCACCAGGTGAGACTCAATCACACCTTCCTCAGACAAGCAGAAACTCACAAAGCATTCACAACTGAGTACAGGTATGAAGACCACTAGTAAAAGCAAGAATAAAATACTTGTTCCAGGTGAGTCAGGTGGACAGTGTTGAGCTGCAGTGAAAGGAGAAAGGAAATGGTCTACTAAAAAGTATTTTTAAGATACTCAAACAGTCGGCTAAGCTTTGTCTAATGAAGCCATTGTGTCTGGTGAAATGTTGGTAATAGTATTACATCACACTGAACGGAGCCATCTCTTATTTGGAAGTTAACGATGACCCGTCGTGCCGATTTTTCAAGTCAGCTTTCCCCCTCTCTTCTCTCCTCTTAGGATGTAGGTCTCAACACTGATGCTGTGATCTGCCACTTCTCCTCCACTTCATGCCTCTCAGGTGGTCAGACCAAGTCTCTGGCCTTCCCCCTCCACCATCACTCTTCCAGGGTGAGCAGTCGTGGCCAGTCCCTGTCCACCAACCACCAAAGTCTCCGGTCCATTCAGGTCTTTCCCACCTCCTCAAACAAGCACCCAGGTGAGGAGAGAAAACACGCTTTTACTGCATCAACTATCTTGGTTAGCTATGGATTGATGTATGCTTGTTTATCTGCCCATTTATAGACAGACTGCATACTGTAATAACTGACACACACACTTATCAAACATTTCCCCTTGCTAATTAAGAACGTGGTTTTGGTTTTACACATTGAAACATCATGAATTACATTACATTACAGTCATTTAGCAGATCCAAAGCGACTTACAATAAGTGTATTCAACATAGGTATTCAAGATAACTACTAGTCACCAGAAGTCATAAGTGAATCTCCTTTTTTAAACAAGTATCTAAGAGGATAAACCAGAGCAAAAGTACAATGCAGAAACAAACTAATACGAAGACAATAAGTGCAACAAACTAGTCTGACTACAATAAGTGCTAAGTGGAAGGCTCAGGGTAGTACTTCTTGAAGAGGTGAGTTTTCAGCCTGATGAAAGATGGGCAGCGACTCTGCTGTCCTGACGTCAGTGGGGAGTTCATTCCACCACTGTGGGGCCAGGACAGAAAACAGTCGTGACCGGATCGATCGGCCGCAGGGACCTCTGAGCAACGGGGCAACCGATCGCCCCGAGGCAGCAGAGCGAAGTGGCCGGGCGGGGGTGTAGGGCTTGACCATGGCCTGGAGATAGGAAGGAGCTGTTCCTTTCACTGCCCTGTAGGCTAGCACCAGAGTCTTAAACTGGATGCGAGCTCTTACAGGGAGCCAGTGTGGAGAAGGGAAGTTGCATGGGAGAACTTGGGGAGATTGAACACCAGACGAGCTGCAGCTTTCTGGACAAGCTCCAGAGATGGCCGACGCCGGGGCTCCGGCAAGTAGTGAGTTGCCGTAGTCCAGGCGGGAGATGACAAGAGCCTGAGAGAGAGTTCGCTCTCGCGGCGTGAAGCGACTCTGTCACCGCAAGGAGGGCTGTCTCAGTCGAGTGACCCACCTTGAACCCGGACTGGTGAGGGTCCAAGAGGCTGTTATGGTGGAGATAGGAAGACAGTTGAAGTGTTCAAGTGTTTTGGATAGAAAGGGTAGAAGAGAAACTGGTCTGAAGTTCTTGACATCAGAGGGGTCAAGTGATGGTTTCTTCAGAAGGGGGGTGACTCTGGCAGTCTTGAAAGATGTGGGAAAGCATCCTGAAACAAGAGATGTGTTGATGAGGTGGGTGAGGAAAGGAAGGAGTTCAGTCGCAATAGACTGAAGAAGAGGGGAAGAAGGGTGTCGAGGGAGCACATCGTGGGGGTGGTTAGGGGAGAGGGGAGCAAAATAGGGTAGGATGGGGCATGGAGAGGGGAGGGAGAGCTGTGGGGGAAGAGCTGGAGAGGGTGGCGAGGGTGGACAGGGAGAGGGGGGCTGAGAGAAGGAGGATCTGATATTGTTTCCTTCTTGTCAAAGAAGTTGGCAAAATCATCCGTCAGTAGTTCAGTATCCCTCCAGAAGCAAAATACACACTGGAGTGAAAACTTTGACTGGACTATTTATATCCTTGAGATGTGAAAGCCACTCCCCTGCCACTTAGCAGAGCAATTGACCAGGTGAAACCAAAATCACACCTACCTTGCACAGACAGGAACTGCAAAAGTATTAACACTGAAGCAGCCTAGGTACAGCTAATAACAACTTGTAAAAGCAAGAACAATAACTTGACGTGTCGTAAGCCTGGTATATATTCCCCATTCTGCAGACAGTTGCGGACTTGTACTAGTTGCGTGGATTCGCAAGTGGTTCCACTCATACTCCAGTTGAGGGTCCGCATCAGTCTGCACAGCAGCTGGATTTTCGCAGATCAGGCGAGAATCATGTAATTACAAATCACACCAAAATCCATCTTGTCAGGCTTCAAATAAGGCATTTGTGTCCGGCAATCCTGGACCAGTCGGCATCCTGTGAGAGGCTACAGGCTGCTGGGGGCGTTGATTATGTGCTTGTGAGGACACGCAGAGGATAATATTTGTTCTAAACAACAATGGCGGTTCGTGAGAGGGTTAACGTGGATGCTGCAATAGCGTCAGTTATATCAGAAGTGGAGGGTATTTCTTCATCGGGAAAAGAATGCAAAGAACGACACTGAAGGCTTCTCTCCATGGAAAATATGTTATAGCTCTTCTTAGGAAAGAGTTTGATTGACAGATGGTTCATCCAGTCCCCTGCCAAGTATTTTCTGAAAATACCTGCCTTTTTCTAATCAAGGTAAAGCACCATAATGTTGTTTTACCAGGAGTTTGACGTCCTTTGGATGACTTTGTACTCATTTAAATTTTATAAATGTAGGTAACGGCACTCCTCCTAGCATAACCTCTTTTCAAAACAGATTTGTCATCATCTGGAACACACACTCACCATCCTAACAACACCGTCATCCAGCAGCTAGGCCTGTTATATGCTGGCCAACGACTACATACTGTAGATATACTTTAGCAACCGGAGAGTATTGGCATGGAACAGAGAAGATATCCACATATACTTCCTGTTTGTGTGTTTTTTCCAGTGTTTCTCTTTTTCACTAGAAAAGTATCTTGATTTTGTGACAATATAATCTGTGATTTGGCCAAGATTCATAGTAAAAAATGACGCGACAGTGTTTGGTTGAGCAAATTATTCTCTCTGTTTCAGAGAACTGCACTATCTGTGGGATATTCCGCATCTCTGCCCACTGCCTCACCTGCCTCCAGGGGCTCTGCTCAGAATGTGACAGATTGTACCACTCCTACCCTGAGAGGGCCAACCACCGGCGAACAGCTGTCTTGTCATCGTCAACATCATCCCAGAACAGGAAAAGTCAAAGGTATGAAATATAAAATGGAAATACTCTGATTCCACTGTCCACAGCAGTGATGGTTCTGAATACTTGACTTGAAAACTAAAAGTTCTCAGCAGGTGTATGTCATCATTGCTGCTCAGCTGCCCTCTTTCCCCATCTGTGATTTGGTGCAGATCAGTTGTTGTCGTTTCTATGCTGATTAGACAGGAAGTTAATCATTCAATTATTTTTATTTAGTGCATTTAAATTAAATTATATTAAAATGAAATGCAAATTGCTGATTTACATTTTCATCTGAATTATGGTTGGCTAACCGAGCTGCCAAACAAGCTCAACCAATCAAATGATGTGGGTTACAGACAGGAGCGGTGTTTCCATTCAATTGACCCTTTTTCTAAGCCCCGTCCCCTGCTGCTACTCCATCAAGCTGTCAGAGCTACCATGGAGCCCACACTGTCACTACCTGCACTCACTGAATAAATATATAAAGTGATTCAGAGAGAAGCAAACGTATGGGTCAATAATATGCATTTGAAGGAGAATCCAGGATGTCTAAGTGATTCAGCAGTGAAGACATGTTAAAAAGATAAAGATAGAAGCTAAAGCTACATGTCACAGTGTAAACGTGAACCACCACATCACCTGGAGATGCAGACAGACGACAATGAAATAAAGGAACAACTGTTCCTCTTTATTCACTGTTACAATCATTAAATAACATTCAGTATATGTTTAGTAGCTAGCATAGCATAGAAGTGCTAACATTAGTTTATGATATGCTAACATACTTTGCTAATGCTAGATCCACAGCTTTTTAAGGTAGAAATGTAAAGTTTTAGAATTTTACGTATATCTCTTTCCAACCTCTCCGGGTAACGAGTATCACTATCGCACGGTTAACCATGACGAGCTCCAAATCCACTAAACCAGCCTGAAGATGAAGAACATCTGAAACCACTGATGAGAGTCTATGGAGCAGACCTGAGTTATCTGACCCTGTTCAGAGCTGGCAGTCTGCATTCGGGACTTTCGAAGGGTCAATTGTTTAAATTTAAGTGAACTTGTGAAATGCCACAAAAAAGGACCTCAATTGAGCGCTGTTGAGGAAGTCATTTAAAATATGTGAATGGAAACACGGCTAGTCAGGAATATGGTTGATGTTAAAGCTGATCACAGCAAAGTCTAACAGTTGCGACACAGTGTAAGTCAAAGTGTTGGAACTGAGTGCTTGTATGACTGATAAGTGTGTGAACAGAACCGATGTGTATGGATATGCAGTATAATTAGTCCATGCAAACTGACACAGCAGTATAACTTTCCCCTCTTCCCCTGTTTCAGTTCTTCCACCTGGCGTTGCCTCCACTGCACCAAAGTCAACTTCATCCAGGATGTGCTCTGTGAGGAGTGTGAGCGGCCTCGCCTGGAGCTGATCAGCTGTAAAGCAGATGAATCTCAGCCTGCCACCATTACTGGTCTGTGCTGTCTCATGGTGCATCCCACAGCTATCCCAACCAGTCCAGTATCCAAACCCACCTCCTTATTCTACTGCACTCTAGTTGCATCAGTACCATGGAAACTGCGATAAAATCAAATAAATACAACTAATACTAGATTAAGTGAGTTGTGTGTATATATATATATATATATATATTTATACAGTCTATTGACTTTGAAATGCTACATCTTTGCCAGCAACCGGTACATTTTTTTCCTGCTCTTTTTTAACTGCCTGTATATGTTTGTGCATACCGGCCTGTTAAAGGAGACTATCATTTGAATACCAGCTTTTATTTTTGAATTTAAACTTCATCTTTAATCTCTTTTAACCTTTTATTGTCACTTGACAATAGCCAAAAAATTGCCACCACAGCCAAGGTACTTTTAAGTTGAGGACGTGATTGAACTGAGTGAGGTTTGTGTGTGTGTGTGTGTGTGTGTGTGTGTTAATGTCTTCTTCTCAGAGTGGCAGTGTAAGAGCTGCACCATGGTGAACGCAGCCAGCAGTATTCTGTGCAAAGTGTGTGAAAGACCTCGTTTGGCCACACGACCTCCAGTAACCCCGTCACACCCACCCATCACCCCCCCCAGACCACCAGCACCAGTACTGGGCATGCCCGGTGACCCTGACAGCCAGGTTAGTTCACTGTTTGTGTGTGTAATAGTCATCGAGCTTGGTCTTAGTCAGGATATGACTTCTAAATATTTTTATATTGTTTTATGTTCATAATTGTTTGATTTAACCCTTTAATGCATATGATCATACCGGCGGGATCATTCTAGTAAATGAATCTGAGTTTAGATGGAGCCTTTATGACATTTTCATATTCAACATGATGCTGATGTGCTGATATAGTCTGAGTGGCACTCTGAGGTGGTCTGCTAATTCTTTGGAGCAAAATTGGTTTGTGGAAACAGGAAGTTTCTCAAAGACACTCTGAGGTGGTGAACTGACATTTTAAAGTCAGATTGGACTATGGAAATCTATTCTTTATTAATAACTAATGATTCACACAATTCAAATTTTTCGCTGAAATACAGTTGTTTATTTTTAGTTGTATTTATTTATTTATTATTGAATGCATCTGAAATTGCCTATCATGTTCAGTGGAAGGTCTCTTTTATTTGTAAGTCTCTTTTTTGAAGCGCTCTGATCTGCGATGCCTCGTATACACACTAACTCACACGTACTGCAAAGCAACGCGAGGGCTAGTTTGTCGAATCTTCCATCTCTGTTCCCGACCTCAACACGTAGATACTCACTTTGGCGCTCCACTTCTTGTGTTCTCTTCAAGGTCATTTCATGTTAAAAAAAACACAGGCCTCATACGTCATACACCCATATGCGCAGGAGAGCAGTCTGGATGGGTGGGGGGCCACTACTACAACTTGTACCCCATTTTTGCAATATAGTCATTTACTACATCCAACTCAGAAGAAGCCGCAATACATTGAGTCTGTTTGATTTGACCCTAGAGGCTAGCAATAGCATCACCATGAAGTTTACATTCATGGTTTAGCATGCCTCATCAATTATTGGACAGATTGCCTAATTTGGTAAACACATTCATGTTCCTCTTCAGATAAATTGTAATAACTCTGGAGAACCTCTTACGCGTCAACATGTCCAATACTTTGGTTTAGTACCTCAGTTCTGTACGTTTAGTGCAGATTCGCAACCGTTAGCATGCGAACACACAAGACTAAGATGGTCGACATAGTAAACATTATACATTATACACCCGCTGAACACTGAACATTGCCATTGTGAGCAAGTTAGCATTTAGCTTAGCACAGCTGCACAGAGCTGCTAGCATAGCTATAGACATTCAGTGTTGTTATCAAATCATGTGTGTCTCAATCCAATCAAGTAAACATTTAGAGGTAAATTCAGTCTATCAGTGGCATTATACCTTGACCGGTGTTTTACATTGAGTTTTCCTCCCCAGACAAGTCAGACGAGTCCATAGTGTTGATATTTGGTGCCTGCGTTTTGAATTTCTCACTCACTGCAAGCATGAAAACAAAATGTCAGGGCAGCTAGTGGCACAAGAGACTGTCTCCCAAAGCCACATTACTTACATCCAGTGGCTGTCAAAATGTCAGCTTTTATTGTTCCTTTAAATCAGAGTGGATTAATTAGGCTTTTCTTTTACATATAATTAACTGAAGAACAATCTTAAATGTTAAATTGTTAAATTGTGAAAACCAATTAATCTGTACTACCCACAATTACACCATAATATAAAGCCTGCATACATTGCAGCAAGGGAAATTCAAGAAAGTCATAATATCTTATTTTTGAGATGATTAAATCATATTTCTTCTTATCCAAGAAGGTAAATGGACTTGCATTTATATCGCACCTTTCTAGTCTTCTGACCCCTCTAAGCTCTGTACACTACATATCTACACTCACCCATTCACACCCATTCATACACTGATGGCAGAGGCTGCCATGCAAGGTGCCACCTGGTTCAGTGTCTTGCTCAAGGACACTTCAAAATGCGTTCAAAATGTGCAGTTAACACGAAAAGATTTGCCGTATACTGAGTGCCTCTCTCTCTGTGTCTCTATGGCTCTCTCTGCCTTTCTCTGTGTCTCTTTGCCTCTCTCTGTGTCTCTCTGCCTCTCTGTGTCTCTTTGCCTCTCTCTGTGTCTCCCTGCCTCTCTGTGTGTCTCTGTGTCTCTCTGCATCTCTCTGTGTCTCCATGCCTCTCTTTGTCTCTCTCTGTGTCTCTCTGCCTCTCTGTATCTCTCTGCCTCTCTGTGTCTCTCTGCCTCTCTGTGTCTCTCTGTCTTTTTGCCTCCCTCCGCGTCTCTTTGTGTCTCTCTGTCTCTCTCTGTCTCTCTCTCCGGGTCTCTACATCTCCGTGTCTCTCTACATCTCTGTGTCTCTCTGCATCTCTGTGTCTCTCTGCCTCTGTCTCTGTCTACCTCTCTCCGTGTCTCCCTGTGTCTCTTTGTCTCTCTCTGCGTCTCCCTGTCTCTCTGCGTCTCTCTGCCTCTCTCTTTGCCTCTCTCCGTGTCTCTCTACCTCTCTCTGCCTCTGTCTGTGTCTCTCTGCCTCTCTGTCTCTCTGCCTCTGTCTGTGTCTCTCTGCGTCTCTCTGCCTCTCTCTGCGTCTCTTTGCCTCTCTCTGTGTCTCTCTGTCTCTCTCTGCCTCTGTCTGTGTCTCTTTTCCTCTCTCTGCGTCTCTTTGTGTCTCTCCGTCTCTC
>NW_022280115.1:1315153-1355476 GCF_004355925.1 Anarrhichthys ocellatus
CTCTCTCTGCGTCTCTTTGTGTCTCTCCGTCTCTCTCCGTGTCTCTCTGCCTCTGTCTGTGTCTCTTTGTGTTTCTCCATCTCTCTCTGTCTCTTTGTGTCTCTCCGTCTCTCTCCGTGTCTCCCTGCGTCTCCCTGCCCAGTGGGTGTGTCAGTTCTGCACCTATCTGAACTACTCTCCTGCTACGGTGTGTGAGATGTGTGACCTGGCTCGTCCGGAGCCCGCCCCACTGCCCGCGAAGCTCCGTCCTCCCTCTCCGGTCAGACGGGTCCCCGCGCTGACGATCAAACCCAAAGAGCCCGCCCCCGAAGACCTGGACTCCTGGAGGCAGAGGCTGATGAAGGAGGAGGGACTGAAGCTCATTCAGCTGATCAGAGCAAGTCAACTTCATCACCTGTCAATCAACCTCGGATCTAGAATACAAGTAATGTCTGCATTCTACTGTGTCTGTCCTTTTCTGTCTGTGTTAGGATGGGGAGAAGAAAGGAGTGAGTCCAGAGGAGGTGTACACAAGCAGGACAGTAGCAGGGGACAGCAGCATCCTGCCGTGCAAGTGGTTAAAGACGGAGCTTCCTCTGCTGTTAGACCTGATCAGGACGTCGGTGGCAACCTCTCCCCTTCAGTCTGTCTGTGACCAGAACACAGCAGAGCGCACAGTCAGTATGATTCTCTCTGTACAATTGAAGGCTTTATGTTCCTCTGTTAGCAATTGACCTTCCTCTAACACAGAGCAGGTCGTGTGAAGCTCCTGCCGAGGATGCCGGGAAAGAGGCGGAACCTGTGAATGTGGTCCAGCTGTCCAGAGCGGAGGCCAAGCAGGCCTGGCTGACAGCAGGGGGCGACACCGAGCGAGCTGCCAGTCAAGCTCTGAGAGACAGACTAGCCAAGGTCTCCCCGACAATTACAGTTTCACGACAACATTCGGTCGGTCTCCCTTTACTTCGAGAGATGGTGTGATGTTTTTATTCCGTACCGCTCAGGTGAAGGAGCTGTGTGCGCTGGGCTTCAGCGACGAGGCTCGCTGCCATGAGGTCTTGAGGCAGAGCGGCGGTGAGGTGAGAGGGGCTCTGGCCCTGCTGCAGCGACCACTCCTGGAGCCCTTCCATAAGCACATTTGGAGTGACAAGCCCGAGCCTCCCGTGGACATCCATCACCCTGACAAACAGGTGCAGGCATATTCATCAGGCCTGGGTCCAGTCCCGTTAATCTTCTGTACTCCAAACCCTCTCGGCTGGATTGAAAAGCATGATTGCCAAAATGACACCTTTTTTCCAAGCAAGAAGCTGTGAAAACCGACATTATTGTCAGATTTCCATCTTTCCGATGGTACACATCATGTATGATGATCGCTTGCTTCAGAAAAGGCAGCCAAAATCAAAGCTTAAAATTGTGATATTTCATCGAAAACATTTTATTCTACTGTCTCATTTAAAATCTGGCCTTAAGTAAATCGTTAACTCAAACCAGATATTAATTCTGCACTCCTCAGTGCGACTAGGAAGCCATGATTGAGTCGGCTAAGACCTACAGTCCCATGACAAAAGCTCTGTAAAGCTTGAACTGCTGGCTGCTGAACACATTGTGTGTTGAGGAGCTGACAGGAGAGGCTGTTAGGAGAGGAACATGTTGATGGGAATGGAGGCTCTATGTGCTATGTACATTGAACTAACATTAGTAACACTTGTGGGGGAATAGATTCCATTGATTTCCCATTTTTTAAGAAATTCAACTTGCGTTTTTTCTTTTTTATGATGTATGCTAATATAACAGCCTTAATCTGCACAAACAACATTTCTGAGTTCTCTCTGCTTCTAGACATGATTGTGCTGTTTCCATAGAGGTGCAGGACTTATATTCTGCAGGCAAATATAATATTTGCAATTGCAATTCAAGGCCACAGAGAGTGAAATGTGAAAAAAAGCTGATAACGCATTACAATTTCTAAAAATGACTAGACCTATGTTATATATTTTGTTGAGTTGTGTACTTACACTATCCCAAATTCCATTCCCCAAACCGCTTATCCTATTCAGGGTCGTGGGGCGCTGGAGCCGATCCCAGCTGACATTGGGCGAAGGCAGGGTACCCTGGACAGGTCTCCAGTTGATCTCAGGGCACATGTAGAGACAGACAAACATGCACGCTCACATTCACACATACGGGCAATTTCGAGTCTCCAAATAACCTAAGCTGCATGTTTTTGGACTGTGAGAGGAAGCCGGAGAACCCGGAGGGAACCCACGCTGCCACGGGGAGAACGTGCAAACTCCTACCCAAATGTTTCCAACAATCTTCAAACCCAGAGAAATATGTCATCTTTACTTTAAAAGGCCATTTTGCTAACATTAGCATTAGCAAGTGATAATGTTTGCAGGTTTCGGAGCACTCGTTCATCGAATGCTTCCCTTAACATGAGTATAATACAGGACAAGACTTGAAAACACTGTGGATAGATTATTTTTGATGACTTTAAAATACTAACTCAGAGGATTTGCATTGATTTGAGGATTTAACATAATTAATAGGTGTTGAAATCAGACTCAAGCTCCGGATGATAAAATGAAATCAAGGTAACGGTACGTTTCACTTGGTGGCCAGTCCATGGTGTCAAATCCCCTTTGAGCAGGCGCCAGAGTAGTGGCTGCCTGCCAGACTTAAGCCACATTTCTACAATACACTTTTTAGACCGTGGTCATTTTTATGCCTCCAAGCCGGCAAAAGTCGTGGCCAGTGACTTTTTGTCGAGCGACGCAGTGCGACGCTAACTTCCGGGATGGCCTGCAAAAAAATGTCTTTCCTGCAGCGGTCCTGTCTATCTATCTGCCTGTAAGTATGTGTGTGTCCTACGTGTGTAGGCTTGGGTATTGCTGGGGACCCAAGGACTGGCAGTGTCAAAGTTGGTGCAATTTGACAAAATATTAGCAAGCTAAACATGCGTCTTGTGCTCTGTGCAGCAGCGGGGGCGGGTCTTCGGGGCTCTGCGGACAAATCAGTCAGGCGGCGGGTCATCGACCACAGTTGACTTTTGCTGCTGGATGCATATACTACCATAACAACCTTACTCTTTTTCTGCAATCGTGCCACAAGGAGGGAAAGTATTGTCTATTGAAGTCCTTGTTAATGCCAAAGGTGTCACTGTAGAGCTATGTTTGTATGAAAGTACAACACGCTGCAGAGGAGAAAGCAAGTTAGCCATGCTTTATCATGATTATTCAGTCATCCACCTGAAAGTCCCAGTGAAACGGAAGTCAGAGCGTCCTGAGCTCCAGTGCTCACAGTGAAATGGAATATTTGAGTGTTCTAGAGGCATTTAAATCAAATCCTGTGCATTTGATTGGGCCGCTGAAAAGTGGGCGGGCTTAGAGTTTAGAGCGATAAGGAGATGCAGATGAACACCGCCTCCCTCCATGCCGACCGAGCTCGCCGCTGACCTGCCAGCAAAACTCCACTGGTCAGGAAAATGCAGGGAAAATGTATTTATTAAACATTAATGTTGCACTGTGTCTGTGACATGGGTGAAACTGTTCACTAACACGGTCAACCCTAACAACTTTATGATAATATGTCAATGTTGTGTTCTCAGCATCTTCTGCTGCCCCAAGTGGTCATGGCTGGGATAGCTGATTGGATTTGTGAAGTCTGGCCTCGCTGTAGTACCCTACATAATTCCACTACGTGTCTTCCAGCGCATATGTCGGAGGTTACTCGCGGTGTACGATCTCCCCAGCTGGGGTCGCTGTGAGCTGGCACTGTCGCTGCTCCTGGAGCACAGCGCCCCCTACTCACTGGAGGACGTGGTGCAGGCTGTGCGAGAGTCCCACGACAGGGAGTTCATCAAGCGAGTGCTGGCTAAAGACTGTCCCATCTGCCTCTCCATCTTCCCCCACAGCAAGGTACTGAGACGGCAACAAAAAAAATCTTTGTATGAGTTCTGAAGTCATGCCCTACCCCCCCTCTCTCTTTCAGATGCAGTCTCTGACGTCGTGTCAGTGCTCCGTGTGCTGTGATTGCTTCCAGCAGCACTTCACCATCGCTGTTCGGGACAAACACATCAGAGACATGGTGTGTCCGGTTTGCTGGGAACCTGACATCAATGACCCTGAACACCTCAACAGCTACTTCTCCACCCTGGACATCCAGGTAGGGTGGCAGACCAACCAAGGATTGTATGAGGGAGGATAAGATACAGACTACTGGTGCCTGGTCACGCCAGAAAGTGGCACGACAAAATTCTGTTTTCTTGTGTGCTATTTGCACATGTGATTTTTTGCTCACGTGCAAACATTTGGTGAAAAATCTTCCCCATTCCATGTAAATGAGCCTCCTTGCAAAAACAGTCCAATTCACAAAGATCAGCATTAATAGCCACATGCAGTCAGTGAAATTATCAGCTTCAGAAAGTAACATTTATAGCAGCATTTATACTGACAGAAAAATATATTAAATCCCACATCAATGTTCTCTCATTCACGTTTAAAGTCCTTGCCTGACGTTTGGAGGAATGCCTCTGCTCCTCGTCGGTCAGGACTTGTAGCTCTCCATCTGCAAATGTCATTTTTCTTTTTCTCTCTCTATTGTTCTGCCTGCATTCTTGGCGCAAATGCAACATTCTTATTTTGCCACATGAATAATTGCACTCAGCTGCAAACCCTTATGTTTGTGCTGTGATATTATTAACCCTCATGTCTTTAGTGAATCAGACATTGAGACGGGGCAGATAGTGGTTGCAAGTAATGCCCAATTCCTGTTTCTATCACTGGCCGCAATTCCACTCGTGATTAGTTGTCGTTATTTGATTTTTTTTCAGGAGCAGCAAATGCTTTGCACAGTACATCAAACTGTTTTATTCCTACATATAGATAAGGAAGAAACACAAGAGATTTAAAAAAGCAGAATAGTTCAAAATAGAAGCAGCAGTTGGCGAGATATCCTCACTGTCATTCCCACGGTTTAGAGCTGGGCTATTCAATTAAAGTTCTGCCAGGTCATGTTGGAGAGAATGCCCTCATGCAAAGGTCGGGAACATCACAATAATGTCTAACTTGCGCTATGATTTAGTCCCATATTAAAGTAGCCAACAGTTGTATTAACGTCTGTATGTAGTCAACAACTTCCTTTCAAATCAAATAAAGAAAGTTCAATTAAATCATATCTCATACAATATTCATTGTCAGATTTCAAGTTCAACTGGATGAATTATAAATAATACATACTTTAATAATAAATAAATGCTTTTCTCTCACTTCAAGTAAAATAAGGGCTGGGTTAAAGAATAAATTACACAACAGAAAGCTTTTCAAAAATGTGCTTCATTTTAGAAACATTTATTTCAGCTTTAAATTCAGTTCATTCAGGTGTGAAGTGATGTCAACCAAGAAACCCACATTATATTTTTCTCATCTTCTAAAAAGAGAAATGTTTGTGCATGGACTTTATCTGTGGTTATTAAACCACTTGTTTCAGCTCTATTCTCTCTGTTAACATCATTGTTGGGCAGTGAATTAATGCGTTAGGATTCTGATCATTTAGGTTTATTTTCTGTGACTTCATTCAGATGTGAGTGGGTACGTTTGTTCAAAAGAGTTGTGCTTTGTCTCGTAGTGTCGCTTCATATTACTGCTTTTATTACTCGTCACGGCCTCTGAACATATGAGACACACTGGTTATGAACTGCCAATGGGAATAATGAACCTATAAGAGTCTGTTCATTAATGGTTAAAGACTCTGGTCTCTCTGACCACTTTTCTCTTTTTGGTGAACGTCATGTGAAATAACTTCACTGACTCACGTATTATTCTCCAACTACTCAATCTCTCTCCCTGTCTCCACCGTGTGTGTAAATCTCACTTGAGTCGGGATGTTTATCAGGAGAAAAAGTCTTCAATAGTACAGAGTGAGTCGTATAATACCGAATACTGAAACAAGAAACATTGAGGAAGGAAGTCTGTCTTTAAAGTATTTAATGTCTGGCCAGAGAAGGCTTTCATTGTATTGCAGACTAGCGCACACCTAGCATCATTGTGTGAGTAACCTAAAAAACAAATCTCCAGCAATTGCTGCAGCATTTCCTGTTCAAGAGAATTTAATTTAAAAATTTTTATACTATATTGATCCCTTTAAGGGGGAAATTTGTCTCTGCATTTGACCCATCCCTGTATATGGGGAGCAGTGGGCTGCCAATGACAGGCGCCCTGGGTTCAGTGTATTGCTCAGGTACACTTTGACATGTGACCCCCGTCCCAGTCGAGGATTGAACCATTGACCTTCCGGTTGCCAGACAACCCTCTTAACCCAGTGAGCCAAGGTCACCCCTAACAACACGTTATGCATTCTGAAGTCAGTGCATTGAGTCTGAGTGAGCTGCCAGTCAGACATGTCCTTCACACCATTCCTGGGCCTCGTACCAGAACACATGTGGAATCTCTCCCTTTAATTAACTCTGATTGTGTGGGAGACAGAGAAACAGAGACAGCAGCAGTATTTGCTCACTATACCATTATACATAACTTCTCCACTTCTCTAAACCATACTTCCTTTAACCTTTCATCGAATCCACCTAACACATGTGAAGTAAATCAGCCTGCATGTGACATTCTGAACATTTTTACCTCTAATAGTTAACGTGACTTGTGGTAACTTTCTAAAGCCTTCATTTTCATTCGAATACACCTGGTACGTGGGTGTGAGTGATGTTTGTCTAGTTTCTAATGTGTGTATTAAATGTACAAATTTGTCATCTAAAGAATCTAAAGTTAACTCACCCTCTGTGTTACAACACAATCATATCTCACATATATAGTTTTGTTAGTGAGTAAGGCACATAAACTCACAGTAGAAATGTACTAGCAGAGGGAAAACTCTCCATCACAGAATACACTTATTTGATTGGCTGAGTAGCATCACGTGATGTAATTGGTCGGTGTGTTTCCTGAACCGCTGAACGAAGGCTGGAAACACTGCGCCGGTTAAAATAGAAGCCTTCCGTCAAAATGTAATAATTCTCACTTATCTATTGGTTTTAGGTCCAGGGTCCAGACCGTGCTCCGCCTACTAATGACCCCTGGTTTAGAGCATTAATATAGCAGCAACTATTTTACCTTTATGTTCCATTTGTAACTATGTTAGTACATAACTACGTCGGTACGTAACTGCGTTATTACGTAACTATCTTAATGCATAACTACGTGAATATGTAACTACGTCAGTACATAACCACGTCAGTACGTGACCACGTTACTTACTATGTAACAAACACTTATTACAAGATCATTGTTTGTTACAATGATCTTTTCTAACAAACCCATAACTTTTACTCACAAAACCTGGTGTTGAATGAGGTGAACCCTAACCCTTAAGTTATTTATACGGTGCATACGTAACCACGTCACACACTACGTAACCTTAACATAACCAAGTGGTTTCCTTACCTTAACCTAACCAAGTGGTTTCCTTACCTTAACCTAACCAAGTGGTTTCCTTACCTTAACCTAACCAAGTGGTTTCCTTACCTTAACCTAACCAAGTGGTTTTCTTACCTTAACCTAACCAATTGGTTTTCTTACCTTAACCTAACCAAGTGGTTTTCTTACCTTAACCTAACCAAGTGGTTTCATTTCTATGCTGACTGGGTCCCTGCTACCTCTCAGGGATTGATCTCTAGGTTGTATTGTATTATGTTCTTCAGCTGCGTGAGTGTCTGGAGCCAGAAGTCTATGAACTGTTCCATAAGAAGCTGACAGAGCAGGCTCTAATCAAGGACCCCAAGTTCCTCTGGTGCTGTCATGTAAGTACACACTGAGTCGCTCTTAGATTTGTCAACAAAAAGTCACATTTTTAGACTTTGAAAGCTTCGATAACATTCAAATCTCTATTTTCGTGGCGGTGCTATGACCAGCACAAGCACTGCTCAAACAGATTGGTATTTTATACCTATTATACTATTTCAATATAACATTTCCTAACCAGTAGATGCGTCTGAACTGGCGTCAAAATGTTATGTTTAATGTAGTTAAAGCAGCAATGTCAGTAAATCAGATGACGTGACAAGGTTAAGTGGGACCCGAAGTAGATTCAGTGACACTGTACATGTTTGTTATTTCACCAGTGTGCAATCAGTTTAGTAAAGTGCATATTTATATTATAATAATTAGCTTTTATTGTAAGAATGTTTATCTAACACATTTCCTCTATTGTTTTAAATCACCACAACTCAACTAAATACCGGGAACAATTACCCAGGCATGAACTTAATGACTTAAAAGATGATATTAAGTATATTCTCTATAGTCATTGTTTGCAAATTTAATGTAGTTAATGACAACAGTTAAAATAATGTTTTCTCAAAGCAAGTGTATTCATATTAGATCATTCTTCTTTCTCCTGTGTCCTCTTGTTTCCTCTCCTCTTGTTTCCTCTCCTCTTGTTTCCTCTCCTCAGTGTTCATATGGGTTCATCTATGATGGAGACCAGCTTAAAGTCACCTGTTTTCAGTGTCGTAACAGTTTCTGTGCTCAGTGTAAGAAGCCTGTAAGTATAATGTGTCTCTCTTTCTCTTCTGTCTGTATCTGATATAAAATAATATAAAAGATATCATTAACCAACAAATCGACTGAACTGCCCTGAATATGTTAGTTTTGTTACAATGTTCAACACAGTGGACCAATTTACAACTAACGTAATATTGACTTCTCTTTAAAGCTTTGATTTCACCAGGAGGAGGATAGTTGGTGACCGTGGGAATTGGTGTAAATGCATGTCTCTGTATCGTCTGCAGTGGGAGTCTCAGCATACAGGTCTGTCCTGTGAACAGTACCAGTCCTGGAAGAGAGAGAATGATCCGCAGTATCAGAGACAGGGCCTGGCTGGATACCTCAGAGACAACGGCATCAGTAAGCACACACAACTCTGCAGGAATATTTTTTATCTAGCAGCGGATATGCTGCTCTATTTTAGCAAGGGGTGCACTTTTTAATAGATATGTGATCCATGTAAAACAAAATAGCATGTAGTAGATACTATTATTTACTCTAACCACCTCTCACTGAGTGCCTTGAAAGTTTAAACATTTTTTTATTTTAACAGTTATATTAGGATTATGCTTGAGGTCAGATATACTCCTTGAAAACCGCTGGATGCTTCAGCATAATCTGGTGTTTCATGTTCACTCATATAAACCAGAAATCATTTATTTTTTTATATCTTTTATTAAGTGTAAATAATCAGAGTAACAGAAAGTGATGTTCAAGAAGTGCCGTGTGCCCATGGACTCATTGACTGAGCATCTCAGTGTTCAATCCACATAATCCTGTGCCTTGAAGTCCACAAAATCGGCTTCATCTGTAAGTGTGTTACTATTTACAGTTATATTAACATGTTTATAGTCATATTTATTTGGTTTGTGTTAGTAGCATTTATACTAATGTACTAGCTATTATTAACTACTTACAAAGGCACTTACCTTTTGTATTGTTTGTGCTCTTTTTCAGTTTTACAAAATTGTTACATATTTTCCACCATTAAACCTTGCAAATACAACAACCTGTCTGTTCCTTGGAGGATACGGTGCTGGGAAATATATTGTCAAGCCGGCTGTATAGCTGAAAACTACGTTTTACTAAAACAACTTTTAGTGAGGACAGCACAGTAAAAAGATGACCACCTACCGTGGGACTTTAAGGAGGATTTTCGGATAGACAAGCTACACTGCACTTCATCACCATGGAAACTACTAGGTCAGTAGATGCTCCAGATGAAGCCAAAGTGAAATGCTCAAAAGATCGTGTTGAAACAGTTACGAGCCTGTCTCACCATCGCTCCAGAAAGTCAAGCTCTTCACGCTCATCGACGAGCTCTGGAGCCAGCTTAGAAGCAGCAAGGGCCCGTGCTAAAGCAGAGGTGGCAAAAATCAGACTGACCTTCACAGAAAAGGAGAGTGAACTCAAAATTAAGAAAGCCAAGCTGGAAGCCAGAATTGACTTCATCAACCTACAACGAGAAGCTGAAGTTGCCCATGTAGAAGCTGTAGTGCTGGAGAGAGCAGCTGCAGATATGGATGGCTCGGACCATATTGAAGAACCTGAGTTCTTGCCACTTCAAGAGAGTGCACTGAAAAGAACGCATGACTATGTCACCCACCATGCCCTGCATCATTACCCACAGGCACCTAGAGAGGAAAAGGAAGTTTACCCCTTACGTCCAATTCTCACACCCCAGCACGACAACACTGCGCAGACCCAGGTGCACATCATCAATAGGAGATCGATGTACCAACAAAGGGACACACAGGAGCTTCATACAGATTTACTACAGCAGAGGAATTATGACCATCAGCACAGTGCTCTTCCCACAAAGCCATCACCCTCAGACAACACAAATCGTAACACTACAACAGCTGATCTTGCCAAATTTCTTGCTAAAAATCAGCTAGTGTCCTCAGGATTGACAACGTTTGATGACCTACCCGAACACTACCAAGCTTGGAGAGAGACACAATTGAAAGCCTTGAGCTGTCAGCAAGTGAAGAGATGGATTTGCTGATCAAATGGCTGGGTAAGGATTCAAGTGAGCAGGCACTTAGGATTAGGTCGGTAAATGTCAGGCAACCCTCCCTTGGTCTTAAAACAATTTGAGAGAGATTAAACAAAACATATGGATCTCCAGAAGTACTAGAGAGAGCTCTTTTTAGTAAAATAGAGAACTTCCCCAAGATCCATAACAGAGACAGTAAAAAACTTCAAGAGCTGGCAGACCTACTGATAGAATTGGATATCGCCAAAAGAGATGGATACTTACCAGGACTAGCTTACCTTGACACAGCAAGGGGAGTGCAGCCCATTGTCGAGAAGCTGCCCATATATCTCCAGGACAAGTGGCTGTCTCAAGGATGCAAATACAAAAGAGAACATTGTGTGGCCTTTCACCCTTTCTTCTTTTTTCGAGAATTCGTCTGCAGGGATGCTGAAGACCGAAATGACCCAAGCTTTGACCTTCCCACTCTCGTTCCAACCTCTTACAAGAATGAGAAGTTAAGTCACATGAAACCGGTCTCTGTACATAAAACGAGCATATCATCAGATACAGTGACCAAAACAGAAAATCTTGACAGACTTTGCCCCATGCATAACAAACCCCACCCACTGAAGAGATGCAGAGGGTTCAGGAAAATGATCTTAGATGACAGAAAGCGATTCTTAAAAGAGAACAATATATGCTTTCGCTGCTGTGCTTCTACTACGCACCAGGCAAAATCCTGTGAAACTCCCATCAAATGTACAGAGTGTGACAGCAATAAACACCTCGCTGCTCTTCACCCTGGTCCTGCTCCGCAATATCAGCCAGGTTTTTCCCCTTCTTCAGAGTACGGCGGGGAGAGGGAGGACACAAGGCAGCCAGATATCACATCATGGTGTACCAAAGTATGTGGTGAGGAATTCAAAAGCAAATCCTGTTCAAAGATCTGCATTGTGAATGTGTATCCCAGTGGTCATCGCAACCTACAGAGAAAAATGTATGCCATTTTAGATGACCAGAGCAATGTGTCATTACCTCGATCAGAGTTTTTTGAAATGTTCAACATCGGTGGAGCAGCAGTGGCATACACACTCAAAACCTGTGCAGGGATGGTGGAAACAGCTGGCAGAAAAGCCCATGGATTCACAGTAGAATCTATAGACGGAAAAATAGACATCCCACTACCTACACTAACTGAGTGTAACGAAATCCCAAACAATAGAGCAGAGATCCCGACACCAGAAGCTGCGTACCACCACCATCACCTAAGGCAGATAGCAACTGAAGTCCCACCCCTTGATCTACACGCTGACATCCTGCTGCTATTGGGAAGAGACATTATTAGGGCCCATAAGGTACATAAACAGCACAATGGCCCTCACTATGCACCATATGCACAAAAGCTAGACCTTGGGTGGGTCATCATAGGGGATGTATGCCTAGGAGGCGCTCACAAGACAAACATAGTGGGTGCCTTGAAAACCTGCATCCTTGAAAATGGAAGACCAACTTGCCTGAGAATCAGATACGAGTGAAAGAAATCTACAGTATCGAAAGTAAGTGCAAGAATCCTCTCCTGCACAAACCCACGCAAAGTGCATTGAGGGTATCAAATATGGATAACCTAGGAAAAACGGTTTTCTGTACAACAGAGAATGACAACCAGCTCGCTCACTCTGTTGAGGATCTAGCCTTCCTTCAGATCATGGAACGAGAGTTGACACAAGATGACACAAACAGCTGGGTTGCTCCACTCCCTTTCCGTCACCCACGGAGACGTCTCCCTAACAACAGAGACTATGCTCACAGCCGTCTAATGTCGGTGCGACGGATGTTACAGAAGAAACCTGGAATGAAAGTGCACTTCACTGAGTTCATGCAAAAAATGCTTGACAATGAGCATGCTGAGCTTGCACCACCACTCAAAGAAGGGACGGAATGTTGGTATCTCCCTACCTTTGGAGTTTACCACCCTCAAAAACCAGACAAGATTCGTGTGGTGTTTGATTCCAGTGCACAGTACGATGGAATCTCACTGAATGATGTGTTGCTTTCTGGACCAGACCTTAACAACACCCTCATTGGAGTGCTTCTTAGATTCAGAAGAGAACCGGTTGCAGTGACAGCAGATATACAGCAAATGTTCTACTGTTTTGTGGTGCGCGAAGACTGCAGAGACTTCCTACGGTTCTTGTGGTACCGGGGAAATGATCTCAACAAGGAAGTGGTGGAGTACCGCATGCGAGTTCATGTTTTTGGGAACAGCCCATCACCTGCAGTGGCAATCTTTGGTCTGCGGTGGACAGCAAAACACCAAGAGGAACACTACGGCAGTGATGCGAGGCACTTTGTTGAGAGGGACTTTTACGTCGATGATGGTCTTCGATCATTCGCAACTGAAGCTGAAGCCATCGATGTTATGCGTCGAACACAACAAATGTTGGCTGTGTCAAACATAATGCTGGACAAGATAGCCTCAAATCGAACAGAAGTGATGGATGCATTTCCGGCAGAGGAAAGAGCAAATGATATCAAAGACCTCAACCTCTCCATAGACGACTTGCCTGTCCAAAGGAGCCTTGGAGTCAGCTGGAACATTATGTCTGACACTTTCACTTTCCATGTCCATGAGGGTCAAAAACCATTCACACGCCGAGGCGTACTGTCAACAGTAAACAGTCTGTTTGATCCACTGGGTTTCTTGGCTCCTGTCACTATTGAAGTCAGACTGCTCCTCAGAGAGTTTTCAATCCAAGATACAGAATGGGACACATGTCTTCCTGAGGCCAAAGCTGAAGATTGGAGAAGATGGCATGAATCACTGTCAGCACTAAAAGAGGTACATATCCCACGCACATATGCATCTTTTTCCATTTCCAAAGCACAAAACACAGAACTGTGCATCTTTTCTGATGCCTCTGTAAAAGCAATATCAGCAGTGGCTTACCTGAAAGTTACAAATGAGCATGGTCACAGTGAAGTAGGATTTGTCTTCGGAAAGTCCAAGCTCAGAGCTTAGAGTTATGTGCAGCTGTATTAGCTGTTGAGATTGCAGAACTAGTCATCAAGGAAATTGACCTGAAAGTGAATGCAATAAAATTCTACACAGACAGCAAAGTTGTGTTAGGATACATAAACAATGAGAGAAGAAGATTCTACGTCTATGTGAGTAATCGCGTACAGCGTATTCGACAGTCAACACGTCCAGAGCAGTGGAGTTATGTTCCCTCTGAGTTAAACCCAGCAGATCATGGGTCCCGATCTGTTCCAGCTGCAAAGCTTACAGGCACCACATGGCTGACTGGATCAGCTTTCTTGACCAAGCCGGAAAGTTCAGTGGTCAACACTGAAGATAAGACGACATATGTTCTCGTAGATCCAGATTCTGATGCTGAGATTCATGCCAGCGTAACATCACTCGCCACAAAAGTTACTGAAGACAAGCTGGGTTCAAAGAGATTCGAGCATTTTTCTAATTGGAGCTCACTCACCAAAGCTGTGGCCCGACTCTGTCACATAGCTCAATGCTTCTCTCTCCCATCAGGCAATCACGGCTGTGTTGGCTGGCACATGTGCAAGAAAGGGTTGTCAGTTGCTGACATCACCAAGGCAGAGCATGTCATCATAAAGTGTGTGCAACATGAAAGCTATTCAGAAGAGTTGAAATGCATTAAGTCAAACTGTGACCTCTCCAAAACCAGCACTCTTCATAAACTTCGGCCAGTCATTGACAGTGAAGGCCTGCTGAGAATAGGTGGACGCATCGATCTGGCACAACTTGAAAAGTGTGAAGCCCATCCTATCATTATCCCAAGCCGTAACCACATAGCAACTCTGCTCGTCCGCCACCATCATGAATGTGTGAAACACCAGGGCAGACACTTCACTGAATGTGCAATCCGTGCCAGTGGTCTGTGGATAGTAGGAGGAAAACATCTCATCAGCAGCTGCATTCACATGTGTGTCACATGCAAAAAGCTGCGAGGAAGAATGGAGCAACAACAAATGTCTGATCTACCTGCTGAACGTCTACAAGTAGACCCCCCATTTTCCTATGGGGGACTTGACGTTTTTGGGCCATGGGAATTCATCACACGTTGTACCAGGGCTGGCCAGGCCAGGGACAAAAGGTGGGCAGTTTTGTTTACATGCATGTCCACACGTGCCATTCATATCGAGGTAATCGAAACAATGACCTCCTCAAGCTTCATAAACGCCCTCAGGAGATTTTTCTCTGTCAGAGGCTATGCGAAACAGCTTCGATCAGACTGTGGGACAAATTTTGTTGGAGCATTTAAAGAGCTGAAAATGGATTCACAATGTAATCGTGATTCAAGCATAGAAGACTACCTCCTTCAACAAAAGTGCACCTCGGTTTTCAACCCTCCACACTCCTCTCATATGGGTGGCGCTTGGGAGCGCATGATTGGAGACTCGAGGCGAATTCTAGATTGCATGCTCCTCCAAGTCGGACCTTTAAAACTCACCCATGAAGTGCTAATCACCTTTATGGCAGAGGTCAGTGCCATTGTGAATGCCAGGCCGTTAATTCCTGTATCTACTGACCCAGAGGCTCCCCTCATTCTAACCCCTTCCATGTTGCTGACACAGAAAACAGGCGCATCTCCTTGTCCAGCTAGTGAGTTTTCGAAAGGAGATTTGCTCAAGAACCAGTGGAAAAGGGTTCAAGCCTTGGCAGAGACATTTTGGGCTAGGTGGCGACAAGAATATTTGAGTACGCTACAGCATCGTCAGAAGTGGCAAGCACAGAAACCCAATCTTAAAGATGGAGACATAGTTCTGATGAAGGACAGTCAGACAAAAAGAAATCAGTGGCCAATGGGAGTTGTTGTGAATGCTATTCCCAGTAAAGATGGACTAGTAAGAAAGGTGGAAGTCAAAGTGACAAGAAATCAGACACTCAAGATATTCTCCAGACCCATATCTGAAGTGGTCCTGCTTTTCTCCCAGAAAGACAATCATGGGAACAACGTGTCACACAGTCCACAGCTTGCTGAGGGCAAAGCCATAGGTGGGATGAGTCGCTGAGTGACAGCCCGGTCAACTCACTGTAAGACTGCAGTCCTACATTTAGTACAGTAGCAGTTCTCCTGTACAGACTCGGATGAGAAAGGACTGTGGGTTAATATGTAAATAGTGGCATATGTCTTAATATGCCAGGCGGGGAGTGTATTGTATTCAATGTATTGGTTATTTTATATGTCCTTTAGCAACACCTAGTGGCGATTGTGAATAGCTGCACTCAACAGGAAGTGAGCGAAGTGTAAATAATCAGAGTAACAGAAAGTGATGTTCAAGAAGTGCCGTGTGCCCATGGACTCATTGACTGAGCATCTCAGTGTTCAATCCACATAATCCTGTGCCTTGAAGTCCACAAAATCGGCTTCATCTGTAAGTGTGTTACTATTTACAGTTATAAATAGTATGATTATAACATGTTTATAATCATATTTCTTTGGTTTGTGTTAGTAGCATTTATACTAATGTACTAGCTATTATTAACTACTTACAAAGGCACTTACCTTTTGTATTGTTTGTGCTCTTTTTCAGTTTTACAAAATTGTTACATATTTTCCACCATTAAACCTTGCAAATACAACAACCTGTCTGTTCCTTGGAGGATACGGTGCTGGGAAATATATTGTCAAGCTGGCTGTATAGCTGAAAACTAAGTTTTGCTAAAACAACTTTTAGTGAGGACAGCACAGAGAAAGTAAAAGAACTGAATGAGTTTTAATGAGCACTAACATTCTCTAATGTAAATGTTCTTCTGGGATAATCTGATAATTTTGTTCATTTGATCATTTCTGTTTGAACAGATACAGATATTGCTTTACTTTAAGGCAAATACACAAACCGTTTTTAAAAATGATTTGAAGGCTATGTGTTCTTTGACCCATTAAAGATACAAACAAGATGAAGTTATATTCTTGTGTTCACTTGTCATTAGATTAGAAATTAGAAGTCCTCTGTTGACCCTTATTTTGGAAATTACCATTCGTTAATGGTGCAGTGTGTAGGATTTATCTGACATCGGTCTGACATGATCATCGTCGGTCCCAAATCCCTCACTAAAACCAGTCACAACTTCTCCTCACCATCGACAACTCCACTCTGTCTCCCTCCCCACACATCCGCAACCTCGGAGTCATGTTTGACAGCAACCTCTCCTTTGAACACCACGTCAAACAAATCACCAGAACTGCCTTTTTCCACTTAAAAAACATGGCCCGTCTCCGCCCATCACTCTCCTTATCTGCTGCTGAAACTTTGGTCCACACCTTCATCACCTACAGAATCGACTACTGCAACAGTATTCTTCATGGCACAACATCCAAAATCCTAAATAAACTCCAGTAAAGCCAGAACTCTGCTGCTCGCCTGCTCACCCACTCCCGTGATCACATCACCCCTGTTCTCCAGAATCTCCACTGGCTCCCCATCCAACAACGAATCCAATACAAATCCTTCTCCTCACTCATGAAGCCCTCCATCATCAGGCCCCCTCCTACCTCACCGACCTGCTCCACCACCACACTCCATCCCTTCGGCTCTGCTCCTCTGATGCCTCCTGTCCCTTCCACTCAGGACCAAGCACTGGACATGGACAGAGCCTTCTTCATAGCTGCCCCCTCCCTCTGGAACTCTCTCCCCAAACACACCCGAGACTGCAATGACCTCTCCATGTTCAAATCACAAATTAAAACCCACCTAATCAGAACTGCTTTTAATGTGTGACCGATATTATGTGTTTTATGTTTTTAGTGTATAGCTTTTTATGATGATTTTAATGTTTGTAAAGTGTCTTTGAGGATTTTTAAAAGCGCTCAATAAATAAAAGGTATTATTATTATCTAGCGGTCAGGTGGCAGATTGCAACCAAGTGAAACTTCTACCATTTGCCAAGTGTGTAGGAGGAGAGCCTAGAGCGAGTGTTTAGTTTGTCCATTCTGGGCTACTGTAGAAACATGGCGGCCGGCCCAATGAAGAGGACCCACTCTGTTTGTAGATATAAACGGCTCTTTCTACAATTCTTATTTTTAGTTAATTATACACTAAACAACATACTAACATACTTATTAATATCATATTCCATTGATGCCAATAGATCCCCCTAAATGTTACACACTGTACCTTTTCAATAGAAATGTTCAAAGCATCCCGTCAAATTGTCAATGTACATCGATTGCTGTGAGTATAAATGTATTCTTTATTTTTCGCAATTGCATTCATAGTAACACTTAAGATGTGATGATAAAGGTTTTGAGAATGTTTGGTTTAGGTGACTTGAAAGTGCTCGACTTTGACTCTTGAAAAGCCGTGCGAACCCTGAATACAGTTTGTAAGCGTTTGCTTCATAGAGGGCGGGTCAGGTGAGGCTAAACAGATGGCGGCCAGGTGACATGTACTGGTAACTCCTCCCTTTGATCAATGCCTGGCTCAGTTTTGGTAGTGAGGCAGCTGGCCCTCAATTTCACCTTCACACAGGAGTCACAGTGGTTCATATCACAGCCCATTTTAGTCAGTAAAAGAAAGAACTTCAACTTTTCATCCCATAATCATTACTTTTTATTTTATAAATTAGATCTTTTCATCTCATAATATGACTTTTTATCTCATAATTGTGACTTTTTATCTCATAATTATGATTTACCATGCATGGGGATATTTTTATTACCAAGGCTAGGTTTTCCTCTTATTTTGTTTTACTAGCGGACATGGGCTTCCGTAGTTTAAATATTCATTCGGTGAATAAATAATCTGCTTATTTGTACACTAGTTTTCCTCGATGTGCTGACACTGCCTCCCTCCTCTCTCTGTTTTCCCTCTTCCTCTTTCTCACCATTCACATCCTGGCTGTCGCTCCTCCATTCCTCCCTTCAGCCTGTCCTAACTGTCGCTTTCAGTATGCGCTGTCCAAAGGAGGCTGCATGCATTTCTGCTGCTCACAGTGTCGTTACCAGTTCTGCAGTGGCTGCAACAACCCGTTCCACACTGTAAGTCGGACTCGTACTGCAGTCCTGTTTCACGTTTTCGTACTGTAATTATCAACATAGTGATGGAGAAAGAATTGTGATTTATTAGATGTAATGGTGGTCCACATAGCACTTTTTATTACTACTCCGTACGTATTATTAACGCTTAAATTGTGTGTTTCAGTCAATTAATCATCAGAATAAGCAAATGCCTAAATCACCCCATACAGAGGCCGTTATCCCAATTAGTGTGACTAACACATTTCTGCCTGCAGGGATTATCATAAAATATCAAAAATAATTCATGAATGAATTAAGTCTCAAATAATAGTCAATTCCAAAACAGATATCTACGGAAGCCCAGAGAGGCAAGTGAGGAAATCAGAAATAAGATTTCCTCAGTCTGACCTCTGCGCTGTTCATGACTTAAAGGCAGGGTTGTGAATCTTCTTCAAAAACATGTTTTGATACTTTAGTTGAAAATCTCATTAACAAACCTGCCATGCTTGATAACAGTCATGGCTTGAGGATGTCTACAAGCCAATTTTCACTCTAAGTCAAAAAGCCACCTACTGGCAAAAGGATATCAGCATTATTTGACAAACAATATCCGATTTACATGACATTCACATGATGTTGTCTCCAGTTGATATACACCCTACTAGAGCACTTGATGTGGAGCAACATAATGCATGTTCTATTTCATCCTTACTGACCGCCAGAGGCCCTGAGGAGACTCTGAGGCCCGATGCCAGGTGCCCTCGACCCCAACGTCGGGTCAAAGATGACCTGCTATCCAGGGCTTATGACACAGCAGCGCTGTGGACCGTATCGACAACTCCCTCTCCCACCTCATGCTTGCCCTCGCAGCTTCTCTGCAGCAGGCTACTTTCGACGCTTCCGCCTCCAGCCTCAGTGATGCTTCATTGCAGGCGTTTGCGCTCATGTTGAGGGAACTTGGACGTATGATGTCCACCCTGGTCCAGACTCGCCGCCAGGTTTGGCTGGCGCAGTCACCCCTGTCTGAGACATGTAGGAGGACCCTCCGTACTGTCCCAGTGGAACCTGGTGAGCTGTTCGAGTCAGCTGCTATACAGGCGCTTCAGCGAACTGTTGAAGCTAGCCAAACCAGGCAGCAGTTTTCTGGTCTTTGCAGGGACATGCCTACACCCCGCAGACCTAGGGGTCCCACTTTGCCCCCCCCCCCCCCAAGGCCGTTTTTTCAGCCTCCAGCTTACCCTAGTAGCCGCCACAGGCCTCGCCGGACCGCTACCCATACAACCCTACCTACGTCCCCCCCAGACAACCTCCGAACTTAGGGACTAACAGTCGCCCCCCGCCCCCCCCAAAGCCTCCAAGGCAGGGGGGCCAGGAGATGTCTCCAGGCCGGCTGTCGTTTTTTTCTCCCAGCAGCAGATTTCCAAGGGAGAGTGGTTCACGTCTAACGACGCCTATTCCCATGTTCCCATGGTGCATCACCACAGGCAGTTTCTTCGTTTCGCCTTTTAAGGCCGCCACTTTCAGTCCAGGGTAATTCGATTCCGACTCTCCCATCTCCCCATGGGTGTTCACAAGGTGTGTTACTGCTGTCCTTTCCCCCTGCAATCACAGGGCGTGAACATACTGCCGTACTTAGACGACTGGCTGACCTGGGCGCCATCCCGGCTTCAGGCGCCACAGGACACTGCTCGCCTTCTCCGACTATTGGGTAAACTGACAGCTGCCTCAACTGTCGTTCCCTTGGGTTTGCAGATGGCTGAACAGCCTTCACTTGGATGCCAAGTGGCACAGATACAGGGCAATAATAGTATCAAAACAGTGCCTACTCAAGATTCAAGATTCTCCCATGGAGGGAGAGTGCATATCTGGCGAACAGTGTCCCCATGGGTTCGGTTCCATTCCGCCGGAAGATTGTCACAACAGATACCTGCCTCTCAAGGCGGGGTGCAGTGCGACAGAACAGGGCTGCTTGGGAGCAGTTGTCTGCTGTGTTTTCACATAAACCATCAATGGGGCACCAGATCTGCAGAAGTTACTACGGGGATCACTGTGCCCTTCTGACTTGGGCGGCCCCTCGCCTGACAGCCTGCGGGCAACGTACCCACCAGGAGAACGGAACCAGGTTGTGGTTTTCCTGTTTCGTCACAAGCCTCCACCGGGAGAGTGGCGGCTGCATCCAGACGTGTTGTTGACCCACTGCCCCCACTGGGTCTCCTTTGCGGAGAGGACCATCAAGAGGTGTGCGTCAAGATGCCCTGGCTCACACGTGGCCAGAGGGTCTTCTTTATGCCTTTCCACCATTCCCTCTGATCTTGCTAACGCTTGTCAGAGTTCTTCACCAACAGGAGGGATCTCCTGTCGCAACTAGAAGGTCGGATTTGGTATCCCAATCCCTGCTGCCTTCAACTATGGGTCTGGCCACGGGAGGGCCCGACCGGATGATGAGTGGCTGCATAGAACCAGTCAGACTGACTATTCTGAATGCCAGCGCGCAATCTACCTGCCTGCAGTACAAAAACAGGTGGAAGCTGTTCTCGGACTGGTGTGCGGCTCAGAACAAGGTCCCAGTACAGTGCCCCGTGCCTGCTGTACTGAGTTTCTACAGTCCCTCCTAGATAAGGGCCGGTCTCCCTCTACCCTTGGAGTATACGTGGCCGCTATTTCGGGGCAGCATACTAAGTCGACAATGACACAGGAGAGAGCCACAGACTGGTGTCCCTCTTCCTAAAAAAGGGGCTGTGCGGTTGCGTCCCCCGAGTGCCCCGAAGGCCCCTGCATGGGACCTACCCTTGGTACTGGACACCTTATGCTTGTCTCCTTTTGAACCCTTGGCACAGGCGGAGCCGAGATGACTATCGGCCAAAATGTTTTTTCTCCTTGCTGTCAATTCAGCTCAACGTGGGGGCGAGCTGCATGCCCTGTCGGTGAAAGAATCATGTCTGAGGTGGAACTCAGATGACTTGGGTGTCACTTTGTGGCCTAATGCAGCATTTCTCCCAAGGGTGTTGATACGTTCACATATCAACCAGCCTATCCAGCTGGCAAAGTTGACCCCCCCCCCCCCCATCGGGAGAGGAGGGGTCAAGGCTGCTGTGCCCAGTGCGGGCCCTCAGAGCTTATGTGGAAGCCACCGCCTGCATACGGCAGGTGGAGCAGCTCTTTGTCAGTTATGGTGAGCCTAAGAAGGGCTGTGCTCCTTCTAAAACAGCGCCTATCCCGCTGGAAATCATCCAGTGTTAAGCACTGCCTCTGGCGGTCAGTAAGGATGAAATAGAACGAAAGTTACTAATGTAACTACGGTTCTATGAATCCTGGATGACCGCCAGAGTTCTTGGTCACTCGGAATCCCGTGAACTCGCGAGAAGATTCCATAGGACTGAACTCAGGATGACACCGGAACTTATAGACGACGGGGGTCATCCGAGGTTACAGGTGACTTTGTTGATATAAATATTCGACCTGCGCATGTGCGAGACAGAAGATATCCAGTGTTAAGCACTGCCTCTGGCGATCATCCAGGATTCATAGAACCGTAGTTACATTCGTAACTTTCGTTTGTGTGTGTTCTCTAGCACCACATAGTGGATACAGGAACTAGTCGAATATTTGCACTACATCATTTCCAGTGTCACACAGTCCACGCAGGACAAATACGTTGAACTCTGGGACGTGTTGTCTGATGGTCGAAGACATTCGCGCCCGCGTCTGCCGGCGTCCCGCCAGTTCCCCCGAGACGCGGGAAGGTGCGAGGGCCTGCTCATCGCTGCTTGCAGATTTCATTTTTATTTTTTTTCAAAGCTGCCTTTTTTTGTTCATCTGTGAAAACAGTTGAAATAAAAACTGTGTTGGCAAGTTATGTAACATTACATATTAATCATCATAAGTCAGAGGGTCTCTCCACATTCTCTTTGCAGTCCATCCAAAGAAGACATTTTACCCAAAAAACACAAATGTCAATGTGGTGGCACGACATGAAGAGTCTGTAGAATTCATCGTCCATGGGATACAACTGTCTGTACAAAATGACATGGCACCCCCTCCAAATGTTTTTAAGATATTTCAGTCTGGACCAAAGGGGTGGACCAGCCGACATTACCAGAGTTGTTGTACCAAATCTTTAGACCTGCACAAATATTTTTACCCACCAGTAATTTAGCCCAACATGAAATTAGTTTCTCTAATTTTTGCACATTTTATTTGAGGCAAAAGATGTATATGAAAGATGACATGGGGTACACTTGTTAACAATTAAATATATAAGTATTTCAATAACCATCATTTTTATTTTTCTGATTGTGTAATAAATTAGCAAATATCTTTGTATTTTTTACTTAAAAGTATAAGAATAAATTAAAGCTGCAAGCAGCATTGATCGGGCCCTCGCAACTTCACGCACGTCGAGGGTACTGGCAGGACTCTGGTTGAACGTACTGCGAGGGATGCTTCGTCGAAATTTTGTAGGGGGCACTATTGAGCCGATTTGCCACTCTGAACCAATACAATCATATTATATAACTACATTTTGGCCTTTAAATCTGTTCGCCAAGTTTGCTTATGTTTCGAGCATTTCTAGCCTCTCAAAATGACCTTCGCTTTTCACGGCGAAGACTGCATCGCCATGGCAGCGGCGTTCCACGAAACATCAAAAGCTTCATGAACTGGCATTATGAACTTCTTATATTTGTGTGGAACTAATTTGATGTTGGTCTGATTTACCTACTAAGAGAAACAAGCCAACGTATAAAGACTTTAACTGACTGTTTCCAGTAGGTGGCGCTATGACTATGATTCAAAATTGGCCTGCAGATGTCTTCAGGCCTGGAGTCTAATCAAACATGTGAAATCTGGTAAAGATCTGATGATGTGGAGTCGAGTTACATCAGTTCATTTCTTCATGGTGAAGGATCGAAATTCGCCGAGCCGCCACGTCGCCGCCCTTCAACAACTTCTTACAATCTTCACAATGAAGCATTATCAAGGTCTTAAGGCTGTTCTGACAAAACTTTAGGGGGATCTGATTAATCTGTGAGGAGCAGGATGTCAAAGTACAAAACTTACAACTTCCTGTCACCAGATTTGTTCCGGGTCAGGATGTTATGACATATGAGAGATTTGGAGCAGTTTAGACAATGTACGGCCGAGTTACAACAACTTCCTGTTTCATGGCGAATGGTGTTTTTTTGACGCCACGCCACGGACACATAGTTCGATAACTTTTTGATCTTTGAGTAACTTTTCACTGCCAAGGTCTCAAGAGCATACTGACCAAATCTGAAGTTGATCGGGTTAAATCTCTAGGAGGAGTTCGTTAAAGTATGACGCCTTGAAACGGTCACAAAACGTCATAAAATTCAAAATGGCCTGTTGGGTTTAGGGCATACTTTTTTGTACGCCCCATCAAGTTACATATGCCAACCAAATTTTATACAGCTAGGTGGAACCGAAAGTTGGGGCTACGCTCTAGGTGGGGGTATCGAATAATTTTGTCCGACCTTAACCCAACGGCCCAATTTCCTTGTTATTTTCACCGATCCTAAATTTTGAAGAATGGACGTGTAGCCCAAGCACCTCTTTTTCCCCTTGAAAGACGCAGAATAATAATAATAATAATAATAAACATTAGAATAACTATAGGTCCTATGCTCGGGCCCTAATAAACATGTGTAATGAGATATAGACACAACGTTATTAAGTTCTTAAAAGTTCAAGACTCAGAGGGAAGTCACATGTTCAGGCTACAAACTGCAAGCTGGTACAAATGATTAGGTTTATTCAGATTTTTTCTTTTGGCTATGTTGTCGGAGTCTCTAAACATTAGTCCTTAATTTAAATACATTTAACATTTGTCGAATCATTACGTTGTGCTGCCATGAATGACAGTGTAACCTACTTAAAGGTCTAAAAGAACGTTGGTGTATTGGGTCAGGAAAGGCACTTGAAAAATATAAAAATATATTATTATTAAAAGAAGTGAACTTTTCACAGTTGGTTTAAATGCTTCAAACACATTTGTTGTAAATGCAACTTGAGGTTATCATAGAGATGATTGATCTGACTTCCCTGAACAAGTGACAGGTGTCTCCTCCTCCCTCTCCTGTTGTCCTGTCAGACGTGTGCAGTGGACGAGTGTAGTGTATCTGGATTACATGCCCATCATCCCAGAGACTGCCTCTTCTATCTGAGAGACTGGGAACCTTCCAGACTGCAGGCTTTACTGCAGGTACACACACACACACACACACACACACACACACACACACACACACACACACACACACAACAACCGAATTGATGGCAGAGAACTCCGCTGCAGGGAGAGTGACATAAGTGTCCTAACAGCAAATGTTACTTTACTTGATGTAAACAAACCACATCATCTGTGAGCTCCACATCAGCCTAGTGATGTAACCGTTTAAGAGAAGGCTGACTTGTGCTTGTTATCTTCTGATTTTTGTACTTTTTTAAACAGCAAAACACATGATTTGTATTGTTGTTTACTAAAAATGACGTACAATATTGCCACCAGCAAGTAGGAAACTTTCAGGTGATCTCCCTCCAGCCAGCTGCCACCTCATTTAGGGGTTCGTATTGATATGAGAAGTTATCGGATAGAGACCTCCTCTTTCCATCTTCCCGTCAGCTGTTCCTCGTCCATTGCCGGCTTTTAAAGTGAGCTACAGGAATGAATAGAAACAGTGCGTCCTAGAAAAACATTAAAATATCATTTCTGCCTTCACCCCAGTATTTAAAAAAAAAAACTTTACAGTGTTACACAATTCAGCCATTTTTGCTTCAGAAAACCTTTTAAAGGTGCAAAACACGACATTTAGAAAATGCATTGACGAATTAGAAAAGAACAAAAAACATGAAAAACAATATTTGACAAAACACAACAAAACAGAAAACAATATTTCAAGTTCCATTTCTTTTCTGTAGTGTTGTCTGTTTTGTTTTATTGTGGTTATTGGAAAGGTCACTGTGTTTTCTGTTTTGTTGTCATATTTTCCAAAATGTGGTTGTTTTTGTTTTGAATGTCTTTGTAAAATGTTATTTTGCTTTATATGTTGCTGTTTTGTGAAATGTTGTGTTTTTGATGTTGTGATTGTTTTTGTCCAATGTTCTTGTGTTTGCACCTCAGGGCTCACCATAGTGAACTGTGTAGAACAGATTAATGTGAGTAACCTCTGCTCTCCTTCTCTATGACTCACAGAATAATGGAGTGGCCTTCAACACTGAAGCCCCACCTGGAACACAGACAGGTAGGCCAGAGGGTTGTACTACGACATAGCCAGGCCTTCTTTGCGTTAGCTGGCTTGACACCTAAAAGCCACAAAGGTGGTTATGAACTTCCTCAGTTAACCAGGCTGTGCGTTTTCATAAAAGGCTCATATATCTAATCATGTACAAGCAAAGTATATTTATATTAAACATCCAAATTGCACCAACTTTGACACTGCACATCTTCGGGTCCCCAGCAGTACACCCGCCAAGTGTGAAGTAGATCCCATGAGCGCTTCTCGAGACATGAGAAGGACACGCATACATTCCTTGCTTTAGAGTTAGATGGATTGGTACACATTTGGAACAGACATTCATTCATTCATAGATATTAACATATTTAACATGCCCAAATAAAGAATTAAATAAAGTGAAATGCAATGCAATGTTGTAATATGTATTTCCTTTTATGCATGCATTTACTTTGTCATCATCAAAATGAAAAAAACTGTCAACAATCACAGCTTGGGGGCAGACCATAGATGTAAATATCTATCTGTAGTTTATCTGTGCTGACATAAAGTGATGGCAGCCATGACAGCTACTCTTTCTATATCAGGTGCAGCCTGATCTATGTCTGATCCATGTGTTCACTCAGGATTCATTTTAACTAGCGTTATCATCAGGTCAACATTTTAAGTCTAATGCTGCGTTCACACCAAACGCGGCGCGTATTCATTGCGCCGCGTATTAGCGTCATTCGCGCCGCCGGTCAAAACGCCGGGGACCATTTGTGTTCATTCGCGTGAATCGCACTGGACGCGCCGGAGAGGGGGCGGGGCTTATCGCCCTGAAAGCCGTTCAACTGTCCGCCATTAACCATGAAAAAGGAACCTGTATTTCTGCTTAGTACGTGTTGTGGAAGTCACAGATATCCCGGGAAACTAAACGCCGTCATGTCTGGTTCATAACATTGTTCAGAGGAGCTCCATGGATTTTATCGAAGTGTATTCACTGTGTCTAGTGAGCCACACGTCGCTGTTTACTACAGCTGTATGAACACTAAATAAACTGATTTGGCTGTGATTTAACGGCAATAAACCGACAAAAAGGGACTCTGAAATAACTACGTAATGATGCCGATTTGTAGGCTACTTGTCTTCTCAATGGAGCGGATGGATCGGTGCTAGGCTATGCTAACATTGTAGCAGCTCCACCAACAGTCAGAATAACGTCATGTAGACGTAAATACGGCAGCGTCTATTCATTGTTTGTACCATATGCTTTACACACATTTATACACATAGTTTGGACCGGTCTCTGTTGATATGAGGTATCGTAGAGCTCTGGGTGAACACAGACGGCAACAGTATTTATTTCCTGATTCAACAACGGCCGGACGTCACTGATGACAGGGGAAGCAACTCAATGCTGATAGGCTATCACGCTGGGGCGTAACGCGAATATTTCGCAGAAGTTGAAAAATTTCAACTCGCGCATTTGGGCCGATTTGGCGAATTTGCGGCGCGATTGACCTGAATTCGCGTCAATCGCGCCGCGCCATCACAAATTCGCACTGCGCCAGTCTCATCGCGTCTGTGCATAGACTTTGTATGTAATCTACTCGTGCGAATAATTCGCGCCGCGTTTGGTGTGAACGCACCATAATACTTAAAATACCGTTTATGACCAAATACCTGAGAGGGACATCCCCATCAGCCTCAGCTGTACTTTGTTAGCATTCTAACATGCAAAACGTCTCACCCATTCCCATTCATCTTCATTCTTAATTAAGTGTAAATGGATAATTAATCTTAACCTAGGCCATAAATACATTTTAATAATGATGAGAAACATAATATCCTTTCCAGGGCATTTTGCTCTGTGTAAGTCCTTCTTTTGTTCTTCCTGTTTCCATTTACTCCTATGGTCTTTGTCTCTCTATTTGTTTTTCTTCATGCTTCTCTTTCTTCAGGTCTGTGTGGAGTGGTAGAGCAGAAGGATGAGGGAGGCCAGCAGCCAGATTCAGCTTGCGGAGCTCAGACCCAACCTGGACATGCTGGTCTCTGCGAGTAAGATGACTTTATATAGTATTATCTCCAAACAAGGCATGTTATAGTATGTGCTACAGTACAGCATGTATTTTAGGGCCCTGAGTTGCCGCCTTTGGTCTCTCTGTGAACTTTTATAATGTGCTCCACTTACTTACTTGTGTGATTTGGCACAAACTTTTTTTTTGTAAATATTACATACAGCAGGTCTGCACTGTCAGTGTTGCAGCTGATTACTGTTTGTACCAGCTGGTCCTCAGTTCAACAAAGCCGATCTCTTTACATGATTAACACATTGCTAACTCAAAGAGTTGCAGCACGTACATTAGTTCTCACACAGAGATGAGTTGTTCCTAAATATTTACACCCAGGTGTAACTGTTGAGTAGCTAAATGAGTGCTAACTTGCTAATATCTCAGCCGTTTAGAATGAAGAACAATTGGTAAGATTGAGTATGCCTGACTGGACTTGGGCGATATGATGAGATTATTGTTGAATAGCCCAAAATCACAAATGTGCCTCAGAGGGCTTTACAATCTGTACACATTCAACATCCTCTTGTTGGTAAACAAAGAGGAGCGTGTTTGAGTTCTCAGCAAATATGAAAAACTAAATTATTGACATCAATAGAATTATTAATGTCAGTAAGATTATTAGCAATTATTAAGAATAACGGGGCTCCACCCTGAGAACAGGGACCAATAACCAAACGATAAACTAAGTCTCATAATTAGTGTTCACTCACAATGTCAATAGTCTGAGTACTATTACACATTCAGAGTGAAAGTGAAGGTTTAAGTTCGAGCACAGACCACATATACAGCTATTATCACAATACACATGCACAAAGTAATCACAGACAGCTGCTCTTTAAAATATAACAGAGTTTATTACGTTCTAATAACATTGATCAAAATCAAATAGTATTTAAAACTAACAACTACTATATATTTATGAGCACGCTATCTAAAATCAACAAACAATATGTGGTCAGAGAGAGTGTGTGTGTGTGTGTGTGTGTGGTAAATGGACTGTACTTGCATAGCGCTTTTCTAGTCTTTCCACTCAAAGCACTTTCACACTACTTGTCATCATTCACCCATTCACATACTGATGGCAGGGGCCAACTGCCTATCAGACTAAGTCATTCACACACAGGATCCAAAAACAGTCTCTGGCCAAGAGTTGGGGGTGAATCAGAGTTGTATGGTTTCAGGGATAGGCAGAGCTGGAGCACAGGAAGTCCTGTGGTGTCTGTCGCTCTCGTCCAATGAGATCGCAGCTCTGGTGTTTCATTGCTATTCAGATCTAAGTGTGATTTTTCGTTTACCAGTTAAGACTGTTATCTTAACTGCAATCAGGCTGCTGACTGCTCTGCAAAATAAGCAGGCCCAAGTCTCTTTGTTCCAGCCACATGGCAAAGGCCCAACACTCTGTCCTGGTACAGAAAAAAGACTCAAAAACCCTTCAACAGGGAGAACAAAGGGGAGAGACCTCAGGGAGAGCAACAGAGGAGGATCCTCTATCAGGATGGACAGAAGTGTGATAGATGTCATGTGTACAGAATGAACAGCATAACAGTTACAACACATCCAATGCATATTACAGAAATGATTCATATATTGTTCAACATGATGTTGGTTGGCCTCTCTCTCGTTTCTTCTCTTGCTTTCTCTATGCATTGCCTCACTGTTGTAACAGTAAGAGCATGCTAGCATACGTCCGGCGCGGTACCTTATTACCATGTACAGAAGCCCTGACTCCAGCCGGAAAGATGTCCGCTCTCGTTAGCTTTACGTTAGCTCTCGTTATACAAGAAAGCTAATGCGACCATTTGCCGCTTCTTTAGTTCTAAACAAAATGACAAAAGAGAGCGAAAGAATGTGAAGAAGTGATTTGTAAGCTGTGCCATAACCAAGTAAGTAAAGATGGAAACACCGCAAATCTCCTGCTCCTTTCATAAAAACCCAACATCCAACAGAATAGGAAAATCTGCCAGTAAACCCGTCCACAAAGAGCAGCCGGACCGAACCTCCTCCCACGACCATCTATCAACCCTCAGTCATCAGGGCTTTGGGAAGGCAAACGAAATGTAAACGTGACAGTCAGCGGTGGCGAGACTACATGGAAAATAAATGGTTTCCATCCGTAGTTGAATGGGTCCGTTTCAGCCACTTTGTGTAAAATTGCCAAGCAGTTGTTTTGCTCCTGTCACATTTTACTCTCTCACCTTGATTTTCACTGCAATATATAAGTTCTTCACCTCTATGGAAACAGAACAATCATGGCTAGAAGAAGAGAGAACTCAAAAATATCTTTAGTGCAGTATAACACATTTACCATGCCATGAATAATTTTAAAAAGAAAAGAACAAGTTGAATTTATTTGATAATACATTTGAGCAAAATTGGAAAACGATGAAATCTATTATACTTCCAAAAGTGTTACCAATGATGGAAAAAAACATGGAGGCTCCACATGCGATTTACATTGAAATATTTCCATTTTTACAACCTCTACGTACATACAGCCTCTCCTGTACTCTCCTCGCTGCTCTGTGTTCAGCAACCTGCAGTTTAGCTAAAGTAACTCTTGGTCTATTATTACTAGTGCTGGGCAACGATTACAATTTTTAATCGCGATTAATCGCATTGTTATGCGCAAAAATTCAATAATGAATTCAAAAGTAGTGTATTGCGCACTTTTATTTTAAAGTACTGCTATATGAACAACAGGTCAATAACATTTGGTTTAAACACTTTAAACACATCAGGTTGTTGTTAGCAGCAGTATTCCCTTTACACAGTAGCAGTTATACAGTTATAATGATTCTGATCATAGATATTCAGCCGGTGTTCACAACTTTATCTTCATGTGTGGAAGAGATGCAATTTAAATGTACTTCTTGAAAACTGCAAACATATCTACGTCATGTTGTTATGTTTGTTAAATTGTCAGTAGTGATAACTAAATGATGCTTATTATACATATTACAAACAAAACACTTTAAAACTCTAAAAAAATAATTTAGATGAATCATTTATTTTTTGCTTTTTTGGTATTTTGGTCAGACACATATGCAACGCTGATTACCGTAATATGTGTGGTATTTGTTATGTGCGTTGGTACATAGAGGGTGATAATAAGCTGTACATGGAGGGACTTAGGACCCAGGGGAATGTAGGTGAAGCATGGAACCTGTAGTCTGTACCGTGGCAGTAACGTGCAGCATGAGGAAGTTATGCTCATACACGCAATAATATAATTGTCGGCGTTAATTAATTAGTGCGTTAACGCAATAATAACACGCTAACTTGCCCAGCACTAATTATTACCTATGTGCGTCTCTTCAGCACCTTTTTATAGAACTACAATGTTTTATGTCATTTTGCAATATCATCAGTAAGGGATTCAATAGCAAAACAATTAATATCTTTTGGTTTCCTTTATTTTACAACCAGTATTCTGCCGCGTTTCAGCACAAAGCATTTAACGGTTGACACATCTTTCTCAACGCCTGATCAAAATTCAATGTAATAACAATGATAACTGGCAATATTTAAAATGACAATTCACAAAACAGCACAATATACCTCTAATTCCCAATTCTCAATAAATAATGTTGGTAAGGTAAGCAAACCAAATCTACAAAAAATAGTTGTGAAAAGAATACAAGGAATCACTAAATCTCATGCTGACTAAGTGTTAGCATCACACACAACTTCCTGATGATAACACGGTGTTGCACTTGTGTCCAGGAAGCATTACCGGGAGTACCTGGTCAGCCTGATCAACAGCCACTCCATCGACCCCGCCCCCCTCTACAGCTCCAACGAGCTGCTGCTGGCCTGCAGGAGGTACAAGGTGGACGACAGCCGCAGGGACGGAGAGGACGGCTTCACCCATTTCAGTCGGCTGCTCCAGGTGAGTGTCTGTGTGTGCACACATGTTTGCGTCAGTTGGTCCACCACTTTGGTGCAGACGTAAATATCTTAACAACTAGATCCCCAGAGAATAATTCCTAAAAACTGGTGATCCCCTGACTTTTGGTGAGGTTGATATTTTGAGTCAAATGTCTGGACAATGACTGTTGGATGGGTTGTCATGGCATTTAGTCAGACATTCATGTTACTCTCGGAATAAATTGTAATCACTTTGGTGATCCCCTGATCATGATATGAACGCAGCATCTGTCGGTAACGGGACAGTATCACCTTATCGGGTTTGAGCGGGCTTTGGTTGCAGGCAGGTGAACAAAAGGAGAGCAAAGAGCTGAAATGCAATCTCAGAACCCGACAGGTATTGTCTAACGACGATTTCGCTTTTTATCAGCTTCAAAATAAACAGCTAACTGAGTGTAAACTGGCAACTTGTGAGACAATCCAGTCATATCCAGAGACTGTATATAAGAAGTGGACATAGTCATTGTGAGGTCACCCATTGGTTCGTGGACTTTATGGAGCTTCGAGTTCTGCGATTTCGCCGTTGTCATCCAAAATGACGTCCGTTGTCATGTTGTTTTTTTCATAACCAGTAAATAGAAGTGACCATATTTGGAATGCAGAAGAGTGACTTACAGGTGCCGTATACAGCTCTGGTAGTGGTAGCAACCTGTCAATCACAGTAAGCCCCGCCCTAAAGCATCCCCTGCTTTATGGTCTGTTTGACTCTAAATGGACCATAATGTACTAAATGAACATCATGCTGTATTGAAGAAGACTTGAAACTAGAGATTGAGACCATAAACTCATGTTTACAATGTTTACTGAGGTAATAAATCAAGAGAGAAGTAGAGTCATTTTCTCATAGACTTCTATACAACCAGAGGAGTCGCCCCCTGATGGACACTAGAGAGAATACAGGTTTTGAGACACTTCTGCATCGGCTTCGCTCGGCAGAACCGAAGATGCTGGCTGGTTATAACTCTATTCTCACGTTTCAAGTTGCCAATTGGAGTACAAAAACAATGCATGAGCAAACAGCTATCACTGGATTACTTTGGTACTGACAAAAACTTCAAAACGTGAATATTCTCAGGCATTTTCTGCACTCGATCATGATGATCGCCTGTTTTCGTAATATCTTGTTCCTACATGGTCATAATATTGTTTTCACCAGATGAAACTACCATTTTTGTGGATACATGCTGTTCAACCTATGATATTTAGTTTTGATACAGTGACACTGACATCCCTTCGTGTCCTTTTGCAGAAACTGATGGATGAAGTACCGCTCGGTGACAAGGTGCCACGCAAGAAATAATGAATCACTTCCTGTTTCCCGACGTTGACCTTTCAATTGAGCGACAAGACACTGAAATGGCAACAGTTTCCTTTAAGATCTGGAACTGTAAATGTTAACTTGTTTCCAATGATCTCTGAAGCTCTGAGTGCTTTTGATGAGTTTCATGTACACATTTGGTTTTCGCTGAGATGTTTAATATAAATCCATCTGGTCGTCAACTGGCTCAGTTAACTCCAGTTTCCTGTTCCAGCTTTGAGCTCATTCACATTAATGAGGCAGCTTTCTTAACTGCAAACCAATCACGTTAGTTCAACATCAACGGAAAAGGGCAGATTATTGTATATAGGACAAGATGAAATAGTTAAGATTAAAATAAGCAGCTAAAGGTAGAGATGAAAAATCTTTGTTTCTACTAAATTATTCAACATCAATTTAGCAATATTGCATTTTTAGTTTACTGGGAGCTAAAGAAGAAATAGTTTACAATCAGTATCCAACAACAATTGTGATCTTCAGTGGTGTTTTAAACCCAGAGAAGCATTCCCTCTGTCTCTGATACCTTTATCATGGACCTATAAATGTCTCTGTTGCTCTTTATTTCTCGTCACTTTATTGTAAACTCAGCACTTTTGTCATGATTTGTTTTTCTTAGGGTGGAGAAGTCATGAACCGTCCTACTCTACCTCTGATTGGCTAGTACTTGTTGCTTTTGTTGGCTGGGTGGTTTAGGTCAAAGATGCTCTATAACAAAGTGTTCACGTTCACTTCTCCCATTGGAGTTAATAGAATCAGGCAGGGGGCGGGGCGGTGGAGAAAGCCATGTGACATAGAGGCAGGAGGCTGACTCCCAGTGGGCCGTCTCCTCTGAACCGTCTCTGGTTAGGTTTAGGCACGAGGAGTGAGATTGGTTAGGGTTAGTGTGGGTCATGCCTTCGCACTCCTGCATCCTGTAGACATGGACAGCGATATGACCAGTCAGGCTGTTGGCACATTTTCATCTGATCCTCTGAACTGAATCCTAACTGGAGCGTTTAGCCATGCAGCATAAGGTTACCGTGGCCATCACCTGAAGCAGCTCTGTGGTACCAGAGAACCTGTGTTGAGCCCAAAGATCGCTCACTAACCCACTCATCTCACTCCATGATACAGGCTCCAGGTCTCCAATCACAGGCCTGTGTTCACTGCACAGTTTTTATTTTTTATTGTGTGTAAAATGAAATGTATTTATTTATTGTGGATGTTTAAACTTGACATGTGAGTATTGTATCGTAATCGGTTTGAAAATGTTCACAGCATTTACAGATGACTTTGTTTTTTGCATTAATTGTAATTGTGTAAGGCAGAGCTGCTCAATGATACTCATTTGATTGGGTGCTGCAGTAGTGAACTCGTGTTGAACAGGTTTGTGATTTGCTGAAGATGTAAAAACGAATGATTTCAATGACTTGCTTTGTTTCAGGAGACTGTTATTCTGTAGAATAGTTTTTAGAGTGGTAGAAATGTAGCTCTAGCGTAAGTTCAGACAGGAAGACTATACTCTTCATGCCTGAGCCCGTAGCTTATTCACCATACATCTGCCATCACTCCTCATGCAGGCACACACATTATGTCCTTGCTGTTATGGTTCAGGGCTGTCAATCATATCAGCTGTCTAGATCAGCTGGTCTCTCTATCCAATAGCACAACGACACTATTACATGGCTATCCTATCATGTTGCTGCTGTCTCTTTAAATATGATTGTCTCTCTACCTTCAGTACGTTCATGCCGCTGTTACGCAGCCCTCCACCTCCCCATCTCCTCCACTCTCTGCAGATTCATCAACTCATCATCCATCACCACCAGTGTCTGGACTCCATGGGGGGGTTTATATTGTTGCCACTCAGGGCAATCACAACTCGATCACAAATCTCCTCGTCGAGTTCAAGCGCCAAAGAAATTCTGTGTAACTCATTAACGCATCATCTGTCATAATAAACTTGTCTCTCCTGATTGAACTGAGAGATGAGCCAGAGTGCATGTGGTGGTCTGTACTGTATCGTAAATAAAAGCTCTTTCAGGCCATATCACACATGGTTGACTTGTCATTGTTGATGATTTGTGTTGGTGTGCTATGCGACTACATTTAATCAAAAAAGTGTTATTTGCTCAACCTCTGTCCATAAGGCAAGTAACGATGTAACAGGAACACCAACAACATGGTGGTCAAAAGGTCAAAATCTCTACATGTGTTCTGTTTATGGCATTTTTTTAGTCACTCAGGTTGTTCACGTTGTGTACAAGGCAGCAAAGAAATGGACCCACATGCAGAGAAGCAGACAGGAACAGTTGAGTGATGTTCGTGGTGAAATGATGATGCAAAAGCTTACAGGCAAAGGCAGCAGGTCCAAGCAGAAGTAGCCGAGAACCCACAGGTTCACACAACATCACGGTTGCTCCTCAATTGGTCTATTGAGCTTGTAGGGTTCCGGAGGTTCACCATCAGGGGAATCCAGGCTGGGGACCATCAAGAGAGACGGGAGGTGGCCTAACTGGCCTGGGATGGCTTATGGTACCTCGAATATAACCCTCATATATTACATCAAGTCATTTCCCGACATTAATAACCTTTCAGTGACACCGTAAGAGCCGTAATCACTTTGTCACATGTTTAGTACTTTATACATTTAGGCTGAGGAAACGGGCTGTGTCATTTTTTTCACTTCCTCTCATCAGTAAATCAATCCGAATGTACACTAGCCTTTCAGATTAGATTCAATATTATACGTAGGTTACAATGATCAACACAAGAACACACACGTTCAGGCTCCCTCATGTGGCAACGGTGTACTGCAGATATACATGTTATATAAAAGACTACCGAAGAAATTCTGCAATCTTATTAGTGACCCTAATAAAATCTCCTTTGACCCACCTGTGGGTCCCGACCCAGTGTTTGGGAGTGACTGGTTGAGACGGATGCAGGAGGACTGGTTTTACACAGTCAGTGGGAACTTTGAAAGAGTCTTTAAATCTCTCCAAATCTTGTGATTCTTTGTCATTTTATTCATGAACATTATGTAATTCTCCACTTTCCACTGTTATCATCTTCTTTGATTCGTTTTTTGGAAGATTGCAAAGCCAACTTTAGGGTGCAAACAGGAACAGGAACAGGTTTACGTTAGTCTGTAATACACTTTCCAATGCTGACTACAAATATATCTAAAATGTCTATAAAGCATATTATTGTTATTGTTTGGTTTTTGCTTCAACTGTCAGTTGTGTTGAATGTTTAGACAGGAGCTTCTAACTGTCACACACTTGTAGATATGCGGCCACGTTGGATGAAGAAAAGGATGTTACACAGACCAACTGAGAGAAAATCTTCTGTGTGTTGAAGTCATCTTATAGAATGCTGTAAAATAAAAATAACACATAATATAATATGTCATATAGTCTAGTGTGGGCGACTGTGGCTCAGTGGTAGAGCAGGGTCGTCCTTCTATCAGAGGATCGGCGATCCCCGGCTCCACTAGTCCATGTCCATGTGTCCTTGGGCAAGACACTTAACCCAGAATTGCTCCCGCAGGCGGTTTCTGGTGTATGAAACCGCCTGCGGGAGACTGGTGTCTGGCCGATGCCCCGCAGCGAGTCTGAAGCCCTCCCCCAATTCACAGCCCTTCTGTCCAAGCAAAGTCAGGTAAAGTCTCATGTTTCACATACTTCTCCCCATCGATCAGCCCAGTGATTGGCTGAAATCCGATAGGCTCCTCCTTGGCCTATGACCCGTTGGTCCAGCCTCCTCAAAGCAGCACACACAACATCCTTGCTTGTTCATATGGGCGTATCTGAAAACCCTATCTCCCCTAATACTTAATACATTTCAGCAAATCTTCTTCACAGTGTTTAATTCATTCAGTGACTATACTTTTTGGTTTAAAACTTTTATAAGTAAATATACTGGAACATATAACATCCACCACTAGGGGTGCTATTAAACATACTAGAAATGCTTTTGAACTTAAATTCCTCACACTGGTGAGGGCTGACACTGAATCACTACATGCTAAAATGTTGCGTCGACTAACTCGCCCACTCCGATCTAATTCCAATTCAACAGTATACACATTCAAACAATGAGTTGTTCTCTTATTAAACGCCTCTCTGTAGCTCAGCTCAGCTACTGCAAAAAATAAAAATAAAAAGAAGGACCTCCTCAGGTTTGCTCCTTTAATTGAGGGTCCTGCTGATGATTGGCCAGCTGTCTGTGGGAACCAATGAGCAGCATGACTGGACCTCACAGGTGGAAACCAATCATCTCGTTAGCAGCTGGAGAGAAAACATGGGAGGCAGAGAGAAAGAAAAGAAACACACACATAGTGCTGGGCGGTCTGACCAAAAATGTGTATCACGGTGTTTTTTAAGATTCTGGTGGTTTCACGGTATATCACGGTATTTATTTTTTTCCTTGACTGTGTTTTTATATAGGTTTATAGAGGCTTACTCTACTGTCAGGAGTACATAGAATATAAAAACATTTTAATGTCTTCATGTATGAAGGCTTTGCTTACTATAGGATGTGCTCGCTTCTTCCTATAATGTTGGGATAGCAGTTTGGCTGAAGTATTGTCGCCCCGCTAAGACGTACCTTGAATCCAGTGTTTTAATCATTGCTCTGAGTCTTTCTCGACTGTCTGTAGCGGGACCAGGTCCTTGCGTAGCTGGATCGTTATTGCGTTCGTAATGTCGCTCCACCGCTTGCTTTTCTTGTCATATGCAGCCTCGAGCTAATGCCTCTTCAAGCGATGTCTGACCCTTTGGCTTCACTGTTTCACTCGTGTTAACGTTACCGGTTGACGACCGTCATCGCACTCTTGGTATTCCAACACATGTTTTCGGCTGAGGTGATGGAGTAAGTTGCTCGTGTTACCACCAGCGGCAACAACAGCGGCTCGACAGACTTTGCAATATATAGTCTTTTGGTCTACGTCGGATTTTTTAAAACCCAAACACTTCCAAACAGCAGACCCAGCTCCTCTCTTGGGCTCAGACTCTATCGGTGCGTCTCCGGTCTGTCTGTGTTCATCCTGCATCGCTCTGTTCTGTTCTTTAATGTAGCGTTACTGTAGAGACGGAGCCGCTCCCAGCATGCACGCCGTACAGCATTCAGTTCAGCGGTGTAATTTTATAAATGTACAATTATTAGTGTTACAAATTGTTAATGTGTCACAAACTGTTGTGTCGTGGTGTTTTGCTCTGTTAAAGAGCGTTAGTTGTGGGTTATTGTTGTTATAAAGTTATAACCATGACTAGGGGTCCCTCTCAATACACATAAGACGACTAGCTCCGACCGCAGCGCCCTTAGCAGTGAACAATATATTTTGCTGCCTGTTGAAGAGCGACAGCAGTTGTTTTGGCTGTGCACCGGTATGACGGTGTGTGAAAAATTCATATCATATGAGAAATTAAAACCGGTATACCGCCCAGCACTACACACGCACACACACACATAGAGGCTCTTTGCTCTACCTGGAAATGAAACACACATATCAACATGAAGCTGTTCTCTCATCCACTGACTGAATGATGTTAACTGATCTGTCGTCTCTGTTCTTGTTCTCTTGTCTTTTGTCTTTAAGAAATAAAAGATTCTATTTTCAAATGTTGTCACTTTGTCATGGAAGTTTTAAAATCAGGAGCCGAGCATCGATGCTGGGTTACAAACCACTTCATATATGTTTATAACATGTTGACACATAACAAGGCATCCTATAATAGACTCACATCTCTGGTGATCAAGTCATCTGTGTCACCTGCATTAATGTGTCACCTGTGTGTGCTTCACATATCACGGCACCATCGTGTGGTTGAAATGAAAAATACAAGTTGTATCCAAACTAACTGAAAGAATTCAAAATGTATTTGAACAGTTTGATGCCAACTCTCCCTTTTAAAACAAATTTCAGTTCTGGATCGATCAACTTTTTAAATGTTAAATGAATAAAAATGGTAACAAACTACAAACAAGTATTCCCACCAAACCCACTGACAGGAAGACTCTGATGACGGCAAGCAGTTTTAATCCAAGACCACCGAGAGAAGCTCTTTCTACGGATTGTGAAGAATTGAGAGACTTTGATATGAAATCAGTGGATCTTCTAAAAAAGCAGTTTTTTCTTCTGACCGGACTGATTGTTGTTTCTCCAGAGATCCAGAAGAACAGATCTTAAAGATGTTCTACTTTCTTCAGGTGTGGTCTCACAGGAGTCACGTTAATGCAGGAGATACATGTGATGAGATTCTCCTATAGGAAGGATTGTTATGAAGCCTTATAGATACATTATAATGTGTTATGATTGTGCTTGTAAAACATTATAGACATGACCTTTATATAAAGTGTTACAGAATTCTTTATTAATGATTTATTAAATATTGTTCTGGTTGGCTGGCAGCCTTTAACTGATGGCTTATGTGAAGTTGAGAAACTCAAGGCTGTTTATTAATGACTACTAATATTTCTAACTGCTGACATGATTTATTATTATAAAGTGAGACACACAAGCATTTTTAACCAATAAATAATCCTTATAAAATGATTTATCAGAAAGTAAAAAGTAAGTAAATATATCTGCTGACAAACTGAAATAAAAAAGATTCACACACAATAAACCTGACGAGTATCTGTGATATGAATGTGTCTGTTAGATGTGAACTCTTGTGGACTCAACGACTGATCTGATGACTGCAGAGAATGATGCACTTTAATGAGCAACAGAGCAACATTGCTGGAAACGTGAGGCTCTAACCTCCGTAGTCTTTCATGTCACATGGACAGACTGTTGATTTCAGGCTATCAAATACGACTTCTCCATCACTCCTTTATCAGGTCACCATGCAGCTAATGAAAACTGACTTCATTTTTAAGTCTTAATATTTAGCTAAATATAAACTTTATGTCACGGGAGTTCACGGATAGGACCCAAACGCAAGACCACAGGAGACAGAGTCCGATGTAACAGATTTTATTTTGAAGGTGTGTGAATGTGTGGAGCCCGTGGTCCGACACCGCAGGGCAGGCGGATTGACGGTGTGAGTCCCGTGGCTCGACACCGGAGAGTACGCAGATCGACCAGTACTCTACACCCATAGCAGAGAGGAGAGAGATTAGTTCGGGGCGATACCCCTTGGTTCAATTTACGGAACGGCGGCACTGCGGTCATGTGGTCCGTCATCCGCGGAAGCTCGGTCACGTCAGCCGGCACTTGAAATGTAATGCTCATCTATTCGAGGTGCTACGGTACGGGTGCTTGGATAGCCAAAAAAGCC
>NW_022280115.1:1375476-1379340 GCF_004355925.1 Anarrhichthys ocellatus
AGACAAATTTAAGTCCACATTAGTAATCTTTACTAAAAATCATTAGTTCACTTGAATTATTTATTTTCTTTAGTGTAAGTTTAATGAAATAACTATTTTAAGTTCAACATACATAAGCATATACAGTATAAACAAATCACTAATATAACATTATTTATTGCTACTTAAGACCATTAGTTTATTTAAGTAATGTCTTTACTTTTAATTAAATTAATTATACTATTTGATTTTGAGATTTAATGTATTGTTTCAAGAAAATTGTACAGAAGGAAAGAAATTAAACAATACATTTTAATGTTCCAATGTGTTTTATTTTTTCAAAACATTGCATTGTAACTGTTAAAACTGAAAGAAATTCCAACTTGTCGAGAGAAGAAATGCAGCATTACACAGTAACGGTGCCTTGTGAATGACTATTCACATGCAGACATTCCAACTTGACTGGATAAGGACAGAGGAACTGGGTTAAACATATCGAAAACAACTGAACACCAATATGCAGTCCTGAGCATACACTGTAAAACACAAGTGGTGGAACATTCCTACTCCTCATTCAACAAACTTAGAACATAATTCTAAATAAGTATCTTAGTAGTTAAACATTTCCTGAGAGTCTTTGGTGACAAAGGGGGATTAAAACCATGTGAGGCTTGGTTTGGAGGGGCTAGCAGACCCCACAGTTGAGGTGTCTCTACATATAAGACCTAAACAGATAGCAAACTGACTCCATCCAACAGTGCAAGTAACACTAAAATCCTCCATTTAAAAAAAACAAAACAGTCCTTTCAGCAGCTCTCTGGATTCTAATCCCAACTCTGTCCTGACTATCTAATGAAAGGCAAAAAACAAAAAATAATCTTTAAAAAAAAAAAGAAGTCATTACAGCCTATATATTGAATATAGATATCAATGAATAGTATCAAAAACATCGCATGTATCACACATACATGTTTAGGCTTGTTCAGTAGGGATGCTGACTGTGGCACGGCTCCTGGAGCTTCCCCTGTCTGCTGCCAGGTTGAACCACCTCATTGCTGTTTCACACTCTCATCATCTGTGGCGGCACGTGAGACATGATTCTTTCGACGGCATCTGTAATCACAAGCAGATCATACAAAATCCCATGAACCCTCAGTGCAACATATAGCAGACATGCAGTCTAAAAGCTAGTGGCTGTCTGGCATGTAAAGGTTTGCTATGCTATATTCAGAGCTAATATATCATATAACTATTATGTAAAGATATAGTCGAGTAATATCTACCTGAGCAGAGAATGAAGTTGAAGTTGCAAAGAGAATTTGTAAGTTTGAACACGACCTAAGACCTCTGGGTGACTTCAAATTGTTTTCATTAAATATTAGTTACTTACCAGGAGCAAAGTCTTCGACTCCATCTGGCTGAAGGACTTTTTCCCATTTATCCCTTTCCAGTTTATTCTCTTGCCAACATCATCGTTGAACATGCGGGCAAGATGTTCCATGTAACCCGTTTTGTGTCATGTCCTCCGATGGTTGCCAGGGAGGAAATCTAAAATGGATCAAAAAAGTACTGTTAACACTTCACAGAATGTTTTTTCTACAATTTCACTCTTAAAATCATGCTTTTAAACAGGTTTAAAAAAGGAAAGAGAACTTACCAAACAAAGGCTCGCCTCGAGGTAGATCAGCTGCTCTCTCAGGTTTGTCTGAGTTCAGGAGGAAAGGTGAACCTCCCACCCTATTGTATTGTATGCCCCCTGTTGCCTGGGTCCTAATGGTAGGCTGCCTGTTACCTGCCTGCAATATTTGAACGGGGGAAAAAGGCGCGTTTGATTTGCGGATACCCCGGTGTCCGCAGCGAGTCCGCTGTTTGACGGTGCGCGATCTCAGTCAACTTATGAACTCACAATATGTACACTTCCATTGCATCTTCACAAGAACCTGTGAAAACAAGAAGAAAACTATTGGCTCAACTTTCAGTTCAACAACCCAGTTCCAGTAACATTAACTCCACTGCAAAACGTTACCCAGCCTCTGCTAATAACCAACTAATGACCTCGTGCCTTGAGAAGCTAGCTAAGTTACTGCTATAAATGCAATAAATAACTCCTGCGCAACCTAACCAAACACCATTTTGAAAAGCTAACGTAACGTTATCGTCAGCTAGCTTAAAACACAGCACATGCAAACACGTGTTAAAGTTATAAACTGGACCCACAGAAAATCATTAGCATGCTAACACTCAGCTAACGTTAGCATTTAGCTTACTTGTTGAAATAAATGCTCCCAGAATGATATCTAACGCTACAGTCAATATGGTGAGAGTACGCACTCACCATTCCACTTGGTTCAAATTTGTTGCAGAAATCCCGCAGCCCCGTCAAAGCCAGGATAGGTTTCGCGGTTGGACGCAGGACGAGCAGACTCCTCTGGGCTCGTCACTGCGCTGCACACGGCACTAATGCTTAATCGAGTGAAATTCAAACGGGCCCCTCCCCCCCCTTACAGAAACGTAACCTACTGAGTTATCTCTGCTAAACATGATCATTGCACTCAATATTTCAGTTGATTAGTGCAAACTACTAAATAGATTTTGTAATGACACAGTTGTTTTACAAAACATGCAAGTATAAGTAATGACTACTCAAAAGTTTAATTTGAAATAAATTCGGGTTTACAGTGGGGGGACTGCACTCTAGAGCCTGGAGATCAGGGGGACTGCACTCTAGAGCAGTGATTCTTAACCATGAGCGCCACCTAGAGGGCTGCGAAAAACTTTCAGTTTTGCACCTGTGGGCCGCGAGGGCCGCGGGACCGCATAGGTCAGGGGTCGCCAATTGGCGGACTGCAGTCCGGATCCGGACCCAGACGCCGTTGTATCCGGACCCAGTACCTAAAATCGATTTTATTTTGACAGGGCGATTCTATTTTAACCGGCGCAGCTTTTTCAGCCTTTACGGCACTTGTTGAGCGGTGCAGGAAACGCACCGACCAATGCGTTGTAAATCACATCACGTGATGCGGCTCAGCCAATCAAATATGGGTATTCTGACAAGTTTCCTGACTGGAGTGATATGTACACCGGAGGAGAGACGAGGAAAGAGAAGGAAGAGCAGGAGAATAATACGTGAGTCAGAGAACTTCACATGACGTTCTCCAAAAAGAAAAAAGAGACCAGAGTCTTTAACCAAGAATGAACAGACTCTTATAGGTTCATTATTCACACGGACAGTTTATAACCAGTGTGTCTCATATGTTCAGAGACCGTGACGATTATTAAAAGCGGTAAATGAAGCGACACTACGAGACAAAGCACAACTCTTTTGAACAAACGTACCCACTCACATCTGAATGAAGTCACAGAAAATAAACCTAAGAGTCCAAAATGATCAGAATCCTAACGCATTAATTCACTGCCCAACAATGATGTTAACAGAGAGAATAGAGCTGAAACAAGTGGTTTAATAACCACAGATAAAGTCCATGCACAAACATTTCTCTTGTTAGAAGATGAGAAAAATATAATATTGTGGCTTTTTTTATTGACATCACTTCACCCTGAATGAACTGAATTTAAAGCTGCAGGACAATTCAGTGAAATTAATTTTTCTAAAATTAATTACTTTATTTTAAGATGCACATTTTTGAAAAGCTTTCTGTTATGTTATCTTTAATCCAGCTCTTATTTTACTTGATAGTAGAGAACATGTATTTATGTATTTCTATGTATTATATATAATCCATCCAGTTAAATTTGAAAAATGAGAATAATATTTGTTAAAATATAATTGATGTGCACGTTCTTTATTTGATTTGACAGTTGTTGACTACACAGACACGTTACTACTACTAGACTTATTGAATATATATATATGTATATATATAT
>NW_022280115.1:1379440-1389505 GCF_004355925.1 Anarrhichthys ocellatus
TATATATATATATATATATATATATATATATATATATATATAGCGCAAGTTAGATATTATTGTAATGTTCCGGACCTTTGCCCGAGGAGATTTTCTCAATCTGGACCTTTTGGAATTTTAATTGAATACCCCTGGCATAGGTTATCAATTGAAGACACCAGAGATATTACTGTTATCCATGAGACGCTCAGTTACAATATAGCTTCCCACCACCTGGTGGCGGTAATGTGTCCAATAAGCAGAAGAAGACACTCAGTTACAATATAGCTTCCCGCCACTTGTTGGCAGTAATGCGTCAGTCAGTTGTTTAACAAGCTCCAATAAGCAGAACAAGACACTCAGCTAGCCGCTAGCCTGTAGCGAAAGTCATGGATAAGTTTTTAAAAAGAAAAAATGAAGATGACAGTAGTGCCATACCCCCCCCCCCCCAAAAGTCTAAATGTGTGCGCAAGTACAATCCTGACTTTCTCAAGTACGGCTTTGTGAACGGAGGCAACGAGGCAGAGCCGAGGGCTCAGTGTGTGGAATGTGGGCTAATGCTAGCAAACGAAGCACTGAAGCCTTCGAAACTAAAGCGACACCTGGCGACAAAACATCCAACGCTCGTGGGAAAGCCGGTGGAATTTTTCAAGAGAAAGGAAAATGGGCTACAAATGCAGAAAAGGTCTGTTGTGTCACTGACTGGTAACTCTAAATGTGCTTTGAAAGCCAGCTACCTCGTAGCCAGACGTGTGGCACAAAGTAATAAGCCATTCACCATAGCGGAGGAGTTGGTTCTGCCTGCCGCTGTGGATATGTGCCGTGAGATGATTGGGGAGGCTGCTGCAAAGAAGCTGCTGACCATCCCACTCTCAAACGACACTGTGAGTCACCGTATCGCGGACATGGCCTCAGACATACAGCATCAGCTTCTGGAAAGAATAAAGAGTAGCCCATTTTACTCTTTGCAACTAGACGAGTCCACTGATGTCACGAACGCCGCACTGCTGCTGGTTTTTGTTCGCTATCGCTGGGACAGTAGTTTGCACGAAGACATACTGTTTTGTGGAGAGTTACCAACACGAGCTACAGCTCAGGAATGTTTCGGCTGCATGGATAACTACTTCACTGAGAACGGCCTGGACTGGCAGAACTGGTTGGGGTGTGCAGTGATGGTGCAGCGTCAATGACCGGCAGGCATAACGGCGTCGTCAAGCAGATACTTGATCGTGCACCAGAAGCTAAATGGACCCACTGCTTTCTCCACCGTGAAAGCCTTGCAGCTAAAAATATGTCCCCAGAGGTCCATGAGGTGATGGATGTGAGTGTGAAAACCATCAACTTCATTAAAAGTAGAGCTGTGAACTCCAGATGTTTTGCCAAGCTTTGTGAGGACATGGAAGCAGATCATGTCCAGCTGCTCTATCACAGTGAGGTGAGATGGCTCTCAAGAGGACTGGTCCTCAGTCGTTTGTTTGAGCTGAGGAATGAGGTCTTCTCTTTTCTCACTGAGAAAAAATCTCCTCTGGCACATTACTATGCTGACACAAAGTTCACAGCTAAACTTGCCTACCTCTGTGACATTTTTTCACTGCTGAACCAGCTGAACATCTCACTTCAAGGGAGAAATACCAACATATTTGTTGTTGCAGACAAAGTTCAAGCTTTCAAAAAAAACTTGCTTTGTGGACAAAGAGGGCCCAGGAAAAGAGGATGGACATGTTTCCACTTTTGTCTGACATTTTGGAAAACTCTCCTCAGGTGCAGATCAGTGACTCAGTCTCTCAGCACCTCTCACAACTGGCAGAGAAATTCAATGACTACTTTCCTGAGGATCCCAGAGACGGACACATTTTGGACCCATTTTCTGTGGATCCCACTGAAGAAGATGTTGCTTTGCCCTCACATCTGGAATTCCAGCTTCTGGAAGTTTCCACCGACAGCACTTTAAAGTTGCAGTGGGGCAAACTGGACCTGGGCTCCTTCTGGATTGCTGTCTCAAAGGAGTACCCATGTCTAGCACTGAGGGCTTTGAAACACCTTCTCCCATTCACGACCACATACCTGTGTGAATCAGGATTCTCCATTGTGGCCACAACTAAGACCAAAGCCCGAAACAGACTCAGAGCAACACTGGAGGCTACTCTGAGAGTGAGCCTTTCCCCCATTCCACCCAGACTGGATGTGATCATGTCTGAGAGGCAGGCCCAAGTGTCTCATTAAGAGGTGGACACGTATGAGTTCACGTATGATAAGGCTACGTGAACTCATATGTGCCCTCTGCTATTAGACTGTACAATAAATCACCTCTGGCCAGATCATCCTTCAATTGACTACAACACTGCTAACTGTTGTTGTTTGCTGTTGGGGATCCTTGCACTACTGTTTTTTACCTAGTTGGTTAACTTATACCATTCTATTTTATTGTATACTGTGCATTTTTTATTTTATTTAAATTTTATTCAAATTTTATTATATTTTGCTGTTATCTTATTGTATTGTGTATATATTGAGCATCTTTCATATTTTTATGTTTACTCTGTAACTTTGCTTGCTGCTGCTACTATCTATCTATATTTTCATTTGTACTTTATTAGGGCCCCAGCACCGACAACGTCGGTCCGCGAGGTCCCTATTGAAACTGTAGGAATTATTATTATTAGGGCCCGAGCACCGACGTAGTCGGAGCGGAGGACCTATTGTTATTCGATTGTTTATTATTATTCTTATTCTTAGTGTTTCGTCGCAAAAAGGAGGTGCTTGGGATACTGGGAATTTTGTGAAATTTGGCACGCAAGCCAGAATTTGCGAAAATTGCAGTCTGATTGGGGTGTCCATACCGCAGTATGAAATATTGGCTCGATAGCGCCCCCTATTGAGTAGCCCCAACATCGGGTTTCACCAAGCTATATGAAATTTGGAAGGGATGTGGATCGTGATGAGACGCACAAAAAATCCTCTTGGAATTTTTCTCTAAACCAAACAGGAAGTCGGCCATTTTTAATTCTATGACAGTTTTGGACCATTTCAAGGCATCATACTTTAACGAACTCCTCCTAGAGATTTAAGCCGATCAACTTCAGATTTGGTCAGTATGCTCTTGAGACCTTGGCAGTGAAAAGTTACTCAAAGATCAAAAAGTTATCGAACTATGTGTCCTTGGCGTGGCGTCATCCATCCATCCATCCATTTTCCTCCGCTTATCCGGGGTCGGGTCGCGGTGGCAACAGGCCAAGCAGGCTGACCCAGACTGCCCTCTCACCGGCAACATGTTCCAGCTCATTCTGGGGGATCCCGAGGCGTTCCCAGGCCAGCTGGGAGATGTAATCCCTCCAGCGTGTTCTGGGTCTTCCCCGGGGTCTCTTCCCAGTTGGACGTGCCTGGAAAACCTCCAGTGGGAGGCGTCCAGGAGGCATCCTAATTAGATGCTCTAACCACCTAAGCTGACTCCTTTCGACGCGAAGGAGTAGCGGCTCGACTCCAACCTCCCTCCTGATGACCGAGCTCCTTACCCTATCTCTAAGGCTGAGCCCGGCCACCCTACGGAGGAAGCTCATTTCGGCTGCTTGTAACCGCGACCTTGTCCTTTCGGTCACGACCCAGAGTTCGTGACCATAGGTGAGGGTAGGAACGTAGACCGAGTGGTAAATTGAGAGCTTTGCCTTCCGGCTCAGCTCCCTCTTCACCAAGACGGTCCGGTGCAGCGCCTGCTTTACTGCTGCAGCCGCACCGATCCGTCTGTCGATCTCCCGCTCCATCTTACCCTCACTCCTGAACAAGACCCCAAGATACTTGAACTCCTTCGCTTGAGGTAGGCACTCCATCCCCACCTGGAGGGAGCAATCCACCGGTTCCCGGCAGAGCACCATGGCCTCAGATTTGGAGGTGCTAACTCTCATCCCCGCCGCTTCACACTCGGCTGCAAACCGCCCCAGTGAATGCTGGAGGTCACGATCCGAGGAGGCTAACAGGACCACATCATCTGCAAACAGCAGAGAGGCGATCCCGAGACCCCCGAACCTGACGTTCTCCACCCCCCGGCTGCGCCTAGATATCCTGTCCATGAAAGTCACGAACAGGACCGGAGACAAAGGGCAGCCCTGGCGGAGGCCAACACCCAACGGGAACGTGTCTGACTTATTGCCGAGAATGCGGACACAGCTCCGACTGCAGTCGTACAGAGACCGGATCGCCCGTTGTAATGGGTCCGGCACCCCATACTCCCGCAGCACCCCCCGCAAGAACCCCCGAGGGACCCGGTCGAAAGCCTTCTCCAAGTCTACAAAGCACATGTAGACTGGTTGGGCAAACTCCCAGAACCCCTCCAGTAGTCTTGCGAGGGTAAAGAGCTGGTCCACTGTTCCACGGCCGGGACGGAATCCGCATTGCTCCTCTTGTATCCGAGGTTCGACAAACAGTCGGAGCCTCCTTTCCAGCACCCTGGCATAAGCCTTCCCCGGGAGGCTGAGTAGTGTGATACTCCGGTAATTCGAGCACACTCTCCAGTCCCCCTTTTTGAAGATGGGAACCACCACCCCGGTCTGCCAGTCCATGGGTACTGATCCTGACCCCCATGCAACATTGAAGAGGCGTGTCAGCCAGGACAGCCCAACTATGTCCAGCGCTTTCAGCATCTCAGGGCGGATCTCATCCACCCCCGGCGCCTTGCCACCATGGAGCTTTTTGACTACCTCAGCGGCCTCTGCCAGGGATATGAGTGAGCCTCCCCCTAGATCTTCAGGCGCTGCCTCCTCTGCAGAGGACATGTTGGTCGGGTTTAGGAGTTCCTCAAAGTGCTCTTTCCACCGCCCGACGATGTCCCCTGTCCGGGTCAGCAGTCCCCCCCCCCCCCTGCTGAGAACAGCCTGGGGTAAGCCCTGCTTTCCCTTCCTGAGCCGTCGGATGGTTTGCCAGAACCTCCTTGAGGCCAACCGAAAGTCCTTCTCCATGGCCTCCCGAACTCCTCCCATGCCCGAGTTTTAGCAGTCGCGACCACCGCAGCTGCAGCCCTTCTGGCTTGCCGGTACCTGTCAGCTGCTTCGGGAGACCCCTGGGCCAACCAGGCATTGAAGGTCTCCTTCTTCAGCTTGACGGCTTCCCTCACCTCCGGTGTCCACCACCGGGTTCTCGGGTTGCCACCACGACAGGCACCGATGACCTTCCGGCCACAGCTCCTAGCGGCCGCGTCCACAATAGAGGCTTTGAACATGGTCCACTCGGATTCCGTGTCCCCAACCTCCCTCGGGATGTGAGAGAAGTTCTTCCGGAGGTGGGAGTTAAAGACCTCCCGGACAGGGTCCTCCGCCAGACGTTCCCAGTTCACCCTCACTACATGTTTGGGCTTGCCGGGTCTTTCCAACCGGTTCCCCTGCCATCTGATCCAACTCACCACCAGGTGGTGATCAGTTGACAGCTCTGCTCCTCTCTTCACCCGAGTGTCCAAGACATACGGCCGCAAATCAAATGATACGATTACAAAGTCGATCATTGATCTCCGGCCTAAGGTGTTCTGGTACCAGGTACACTTATGAGCCACCTTATGTTCGAACATGGTGTTCGTTATGGCCAAACCGTGGCAAGCACAGAAGTCCAATAACGAGACACCATTCGGGTTCAGATCGGGCAAGCCGTTCCTCCCAATCACCCCCCGCCAGGTTTCTCCGTCATTGCCCACGTGAGCATTGAAGTCCCCCAGGAGAATTATGGAGTCGGTAGGTGGCGCCCTTTCCAGGACCCCTCCCACCGACTCCAAGAAGGCCGGATACTCTGAACTGCTGTTTGGTGCATAAGCACAAACCACAGTCAGAGCCTTGCTCCCCGCAACCCGTAGGCGCATGGAGGCGACCCTCTCATTCTCCGGGGAGAACTCCAACACAGCGGTGCTCAGCCGGGGGCTCGTGAGTATCCCCACTCCCGCCTGGCGCCTCTCACCCTGGGCAACTCCGGAAAAGGACAAAGTCCAACCTCTCTCCAGGAGCTTGGTTCCAGAGCCAGCGCTGTGTGGAGGTGAGTCCAACTATATCTAGCTGGTATCGCTCCACCTCCTGCACCAGCTCTGGCTCTTTCCCCGCTAGCGAGGTGACGTTCCACGTCCCTAGAGCTACTCTATGCTGCCGGCGATCGGCTCGCCCAGGCCTCCCGCCTGACCCGCCGCCCGGTCTGCATTGCATCCGACCCCGATGCTTGTCCCTGCGGGTGGTGGGTCCACAGGGTGGCTGCTCCATGCTGTTTATTCGGGCTGAGCCCGACCGGGCCCCATGGGCGAAGGCTCGGCCACCAGACGCTCGCCGATGAGCTCCCCTCCTGGGTCTGGCTCCGGGAGGGTGCCCCGGTTTCCCTGGTCCGGGCAAGGTGGCTAAAGTCCGTGGGCTGCTTATCATTAGAGGCGTGGCGTCAAAAAAACACTTTGTCAAAATACTTTGACATCCTGCTCCTCACAGATTAATCAGATCCCTCTAAAATGTTGTCAGAACAGCCTTAAGACCTTGATAATGCTTCATTATGAAAATTGTAAGAATTTGCTGAAGGGCGGCGACGTGGCGGCTCGGCGAATTTTGATCCTTCGCCATGAACGAATAAACTGATGTAACTCAACTCCACATCATCAGATCTTTACCAGATTGCACATGTTTGATTAGACTCCCGGCCTGAAGACATCTGCAGGCCAATTTTGAATCATAGTCATAGCGCCACCTACTGGTAACAGGAAGTTAAAGTCATTATACTTTGGCTTGTTTCTCTTAGTAGGTAAATCAAATCAACTTCAAATTACTTCCACACAAATGTAAGAAGTTCATAATACCAGTTCATGAAGCTTTTGATGTTTTGTCGAACACCGTTGCCGTGGCGATACAGTCTTCGCCGTTAACAACAAAGGTCATTTTGAGAGGCTAAAAATGCTCGAAACATAAGCAAACTTGGCAAGCAGATTACAAGCCCGAAATGTAGTTGTAGAATATGATTTTATTGGTTCAGAGTGACAAATCGGCTCAATAGCGCCCCCTACAAAATTGCGACGAAGCAGCCCTCGCAGTATGTTTGACCTAGATGTATGAAATTTGGTAGGAACATGTATCACATATGGACTTAAATAAAAGTCTCTTGGGGCCATGCTCTAAACCCAACCGGAAGACAGCCATTTTGAATTTTTTATGAATTTCTAGTGTCATTTTTGTCATTTCCAGGCGCTGCACTTTAACGAACTCCTCCTAGGGAATTAATCAGATCAACTTCAAATTTGGTCAGTACAGTCTAAAGACCTTTGTGATGAAAAGTTACTCAAAGCTTGTTGTTTCGTGAAAAGCTGTTGCCGTGGCGACGCATTCTTCACCATGAAAAATTAAGGAGTTTTTGAGAGGCTAGACATGCTCGAAACATAAGTAAACTTGGCATACACAGTTAAAGCCCAAAATGTAGTTATATAATATGATTTTATTGGTTCAGAGTGGCAAATCGGCTCAATAGCGCCCCCTACAAAATTTCAACGAAGCAACCCTCTCTGTACGTTTCACATAGATTTACAAAATTTGGTAGGCACATGTATCACATGTGGACTTAAAATAAAGTCTCTTGGGACCATGCTCTAAACCCAACCGGAAGTCAGCCATTTTGAATTTTGTATGAATTTCTCGTGTTTTTTTTTCCATTTCCAGGTGCTGTACTACGAACTCCTCCTAGGGAATTAATCCGATCAGCTTAGAATTTGGTCAGAACAATCTAAAGACCTTAGCGATTAAAAGTTACTAAAAGCTTTAGGTTTCATCGAACGACGTGGATATGGTGTGACGGCCATTTTACATGGTTCACCATCATCCATCAAGCTGTTGTAACTCGACTGTACTTTGTCAAAACTGTCCGAAACTTGACATGCTTGTTGACTGTCATGGCTTTAGGACTTCTGCATGCCAATATTAACTCATAGTCATAGCGCCACCTACTGATAAGCACGGACGTAAGCAGGATTCTATAATTACAGCGGCCCAAACACTGACCTTATTGAAAGGGTTTGTGGGCACACCATGAGAAAAAGACTTCTCTGATCTAAATATGTGCAAACTAAGACGCTTGGAGAGCAAAATTTAGATAACAGTGGATTCTCAAACCATGTCTGTGGGCATTAGTATTAATGATCTGTCCAGAGCTTCTTCATGACAATCAGGTAAAATGTTACAATGAATGCTTCACACTACAATCTAAAGTTACAGAAGAACTTAAAATGAAAACAGTGTGAAATTAAAGTGTTCAAGTAACAGCAAATGGCACTACCGTTTTGTTAACTTTCATGTAAGTCCAAATACAATCAGCAGGACACTGCAGGGAGTTGAACCCCATCACAGTAAACTGACAGTCTGTTATGTTACAAACACTGAAGCGCATTCACACACATTTATTTTTTTAATGATCTTAACAGGCTTACATTTATGATTGTATCAGATGTACACTCAAAACATTTGAGGCTTAAGACCTGGCAACATGATCTTGCTACACTGCTGGTCGATGCAGGAAATATCATCTCACTCGTGCACGCAGAGTGTAATGGTCACAGAAATACACGGCCGCATCACCCAGAGTCCTGCCAGTACAAGGAAATACCGTTTAACTCGTGCACGCAGTGTATGACGGTCACAGAAATGCATTGCCAGAGTCCTGCTAGTACCCTCGACGTGTGTGAAGTTGCGAGGGCCCGATCAATGCTGCTCACAGCTTTAATTATTATTATTATTATTATTATTCTTTTTCTCTCGAATGAAACGCCATTTTGGGGGCTTTATCATGTCCCCAACATCCCCATATTTGGCAAGCATATCAGGATTGCGGGAAAATTTGATATTTTATGGGTCCCATGCTCGAGCATGACAAAATTGCTCGCTAGCGCCCCCTAGAAGTTGGAAATGCAAGCCCTGACAGCTCGTATGTCCAAATGACTTAAAATTTTACGGTCATGAGCAACTGAATGAGTTCTACAAAAAATCCTCTTGGGACCCTAGGCTCCGCCTTCCAAAATTTTCTGCAATTTTGAATTTTGTAAAAAAGAAACAGACCCTGGGTCTGATTGGTATCAAATTTGTTGTGAATCATTATTGGATCTATATCATCAAAAGTTATGAAAATCTTGTTGATATCTTATTGCATTAAGAATATATGGACCAATGAATTTAATAGGGGTGTGGCCTTCTACAGCAATATATATAACTTCAAAATCATATGGCCTATCATCACGAAATCTGTAGCATATGTTCACATTGTGTCCTGTAACATGCCCTCAAATTTTCATTCCATACAACCACTAGGGGGCGATGCAGTAATACTCCCATTTCTTTGCATTTTTAGGCATTTTTCATCGTTTTCAGGCATTGTACTTTAACGAACTCCTCCCACAGAATTTATACGATCAACTTCAAATTTGGTCAAGATGATCTAAAGACATTAATGATAAAGTTACTAAAATGGTCTACTGACATTGAACGACCTTCGTTTTATGTGGCGCCCATGTCACGCACATTTCGTGCCGTTCGCCATGAAAGAGGAAGTTGTTGTAACTCCAAGGTACTTTATTCAATCTGCCCCAAAATTGTTATGCATGATGCTGGTCCAGGCCTGAGCACATTTCCATGGCAACATTTTCACAAAGTCATAGCGCCACCTACTGGCAAAAGGAAATGACAAGTTTTATACTTTGATGTACTCCGACTAGGAAGTTGCCCAGATCAGTCTCAAATTTGGTAAGCTAAGCCGTAAGACATTGATAATGGTTCATCATGAATATTGTGAGTTGTCGTTAAACGCTGTTGCCGTGGCAACGCGTCATTCGCCATGAAAAATGAAGCTTATTTTTCTGTGACTTAGGATGCTCAACAAGCCTTGGAACTTTGCACAGGTGTCATAGGTGATGGAAATAAATATTTCATATGGCTTTTTGGCTTGACCCTTTCAAATTGCCTCGATAGCGCCCCCTACAAATATTCAAAATCGCAGCCCCAGCACTACGTTTGACCTACATGTATGAAATTTGGTAGGAACATGTCTCACATGAAGACTTAAAAAAAGTGTCTTGGGACCATGCTCTAAAATGAACAGGAAGTCGGC
>NW_022280115.1:1389515-1390525 GCF_004355925.1 Anarrhichthys ocellatus
TGTCAGATCCTTTTCAAATTTGGTCAGTATAATCTAAAGACCTTTGCAATTAAAAGTTACTCAAAGCTTTACGTTTGATAGAATGGCGTAGCCGTGACGTAGCGGCCATTGTAGGTGATTCGCTATTAAACAACAAGCTGATGTAACACCACTGGACTTGCTCAAATATGTCCCAAACTTGCCATATTTGATAACAGTCATGGCCTGAGGATGTCTACAAGCCAATTTTCACTCAAAGTCATAGCGCCACCTACTGGCAACAGGGAGACTGCGTTATGTGACAAACTGAATCCGATTTATATGACATTTACATGATGTGGTCTATACTTGATGTAGAGCAACACAATGCATGTTTGCACGTGTTCTCTAGCGCCACAAAGTGGATACAGGAACTGGTGGAATATTTGCACTATATAATTTCCAGCGTCACACAGTCCAAGCATTAAAAATATGTCTAACTTGTGGGCACGCTGTCTGATGGTCGCAGATATTTATGGCCGCTTCTGCCGGCATCCCGCCAGTACCCCCGAGACGCGGGAAGATGCGAGGGCCCGTTCATCGCTGCTCGCAGCTTTAATTTAAATTTTATTTATAGTTTATTTAATTTGAAACTTATTATTTTAGCCTGTTGGGCTTCTTGTTGTGTATGCAGGTTTACATACACATGATGAATAAATGTCTTTGTGATCATCACATTGTATCATCTCATTTATTTGACAAGGGTTTTGCTTGTTAAACTATAAGTGGATTTAATATAGTTATTGAATACAAATCAAACCAAGAGTGAGATCAATTAGTTAAACCAATACAGTGTTAATATTTCAATGGGCCCCGGGCCACTTTGTACTTGAGAAGTTGGGCCCCGAGGTCAAAAAGGTTAAGAACCCCTGCTCTAGAGCCTGGAGATCAGGGGGACTGCACTCGAGAGACTGGGGATCAAGAGGGGAACTGCACTCAAGAGACTGGGGATCAAGAGGGGAACTGCACTCCAGAGATTGGGGATCAAGAGG
>NW_022280115.1:1390535-1405795 GCF_004355925.1 Anarrhichthys ocellatus
ACTGCACTCCAGAGACTGGGGATCAAGAGGGGAACTGCACTCCAGAGGCTGGGGATCAAGAGGGGAACTGGGCTCTAGAGGCTGGAGATCCGGTGGGGATCAGGGCTCTAGAGGCTGGAGATCCGGTGGGGATCAGGGCTCTAGAGGCTGGAGATCCGGCGGGGAACAGGCTCTAGAGGCTGGAGATCCGGCGGGGAACAGGGCTCTAGAGGCTGGAGATCCGGCGGGGAACAGGTCTCTAGAGGCTGGAGATCCGGCGGGGAACAGGTCTCTAGAGGCTGGAGATCAGGCGGGGAACAGGAGTCCCTTTATCCTACTTTCATATCGAACTGTATTCCTTCATTTAAGGCAGCTTTCCTGGGATCTCAATCCTCTTTTTTGACACCCCCTTCTTGAGGTCGCAGGCTGCCGTGCCGTATTAGTCATCTCCCTGCAGGGAGTCGTCGTCGCCTGGAGCGGTGATGATAAGCACGTCGTCGTCTAGTGAGGATGGGCTTGATTCCCGATCCCAGCTGTCGACCACCACCAGGCCATCCAACCCCGGCGGCTGCAATCCTAGGAGTTCGTTCTCTTCATCTGCCTCCTTCAGCTGCGCGTCCATTTCCCGCGTCAGAGCCAACACGTTCTGGTCCAGGATGGTGGTTGGAGAGAGGGAACCCAGGGTAGGGGCAGGGCTGCAAAAAGTGTCGTCTCCATTCTCCCGATAGCCCGATAGCCCTTCAGGGATGACTTCTACCAGTTCTCCCCACTCCTCATCGTATCCCCACATTCCCATCAGGTTTGGTATTATTCCTGCAGTCTCCGTCTGTATACCCACGTCGCGGTGTTCCACCTCTGTCTCGCTTGCAGCGTCGTTGATGTCCTCGGGAGGAGGAGATGGTGATCGATAGAGCACCGGAGGTAAGCGTGGGCCAATGACGACGAACCGCCCATCGACAAGATGGGTGGTAGATACCCGAGTACCATCAGGCAATTCCCATAATTTTGTATATACTGGACAGTACATACCATTGGTGTAGAATTGGATCTGAGGTTCAGCTCCTCCTGCAGAATTCCATATTACTTTCGCCTGTGTTTCTATTTCCATACAGTCGACTACATTCATTGCCGGTATAAAAGGGGTACTTCCTTTGCAGAAGATGCCGCTCGCTGCTCCTATTGGGAAATGCCCCAGGTAGCACTGGGTGCACCATAACGCAGGGGTTACCTCCCATAGATGCATTGCCTGCTCCGTGAGGATCCCACAGCAGATGCAGCCGGCACCTTCCTGTAATAAATTGAACACAAAGACTTCATTAATAGTGCTAAATTAAGCGTTTAGGCAAAGCGAGCTTAGCAGGGGGTGATCTTATATTTTCTCTTTAAGATCCCCTATTAGCAGCGGACTGTGTCATGGAGCGCCTCAAAGCCAGGCGACTCAGCCATGGTGATCTCAACGCCATCGGAGGTGTTAGGCCTGGGCTCTCGGTTCTGTTCTTCTGGGGAAAAAGTGCCTCATACATCATGAGCCATGCTGCTATGGCGATCGAGGATTCGGAACTCGCCCAGTAGATGGCGACATTCACTCCCCAACCTAGGCCCCAAAAAGTAATGGTGAGGATCTTGTGGAGCCAACGCCCTCTTCCTCTTTGTTGCAAAGCCATGGTCATGATCATGAGGTATGCCAGCGCAGCAACTGCTATTACGGCTTCGATGAGTGTTGACACCAGTTTCAATGGCTTGTAGAAAATGGCAGCTACATCGAATCCCAACCAGATGACCACCATTCCTCCCTTCACTAGACCGAAGCGTGTGGTGTCAATGTTGACTCTCCCCAAGAGGTATGTTGCAAACCAGGAAAGGGTGATCCGCATTGACCCGCGATAGATGTTCTCGACCGCCGTCTTCAGACACCCCGCAACTAGTTCCTGTATCTGGGCCGTTTGGTCACAGAAAACTTCCTCTATCAACCGGTTCCAGGAAGTAAGCTCCCAGGGCCCCAGCCAGCCGTGGGTTATCGCCATGTCTCGTCTGCAATCTGGCAACTCAGCTGCCATCGAGCTATACCCTGGTCCATCAGGGTCGCGATAAACTCTGAAGGCAGCAGGAACCTGCACTGCAGCCAGCGGTGGGTAGGTGACCTCTGCCTGGGCTGGGCTGTATGGCCAATTCCTCCACACTGTCTCTCTCCAAGTTCCCCTTGGTCCAGCGCTCCGGCCCTCACCATCATCCAGTGGTTCTTCATCCAATTGGTCCAGAGATGGTGCAGAGGGTACCCCGGACTCTTCACAAACTGGTTCAAGACAAGTCTCAGGAGCCCGAGAGTCCCATGAGGCTGGTGCCAGGGTCTGCAGGGGCTCAATGAACTTTCTCACCTGCCATCCTTCTGCCATACCAGCCTGCACCATTTTCCCGTTTCTTTGGAGAAGGGCACATGATCCACAGAGGTGCAGCCGCTCCCCGTCCCACTGGCAGAAGCAGTCCCTAAAGCTTGGCTTCTCCCCTCGTAGGTCCCACTGGGTGATGATGGTTAACCTAGGCAATGTCTCCACTCGGCACATGCCGTAGACGTAGGCATCCATAACCTTCACAGGCTTATGGTGCATACAGTTGAACTCTCTTCTTCTCCCGGTAACCCGAACCGGTTTCTGGTTCCCGGGTCCCTCCCATTGAACAAGCAGGGTGGTCGGCATCATGCAGACCAAGCAGTCGTTTTTTAACTCTCCATTGTATTATCTCTTTTTCTCCGGAGAGAAATCCTCTCTTCGCATACGCCAACTTCTTCAAGGCTCTGCCTGCCCAGACCCCCGTAGTACTCCTTCTCACGGTAACCACCCCTTTGACAGTGGCTACTCTGACGTAGGGTGGTAAACCTTGTATGTTAGTGGCCATGCTTGAGTTCCTAGTTTTCTCCTAGTGTGGAACTGGCTTCAGCTGCTCCACTCCCTGGATTCCTTTCTTCTTGAGTTGAACGGTGTTGCTGTCCAAAATCTTCACTACTATGTCGGATTTGTCGTACTTGGCTTTGACTGCAGAGGCCGGTGCACCGACCTGAGCCTTGATCCAGACTCGCTGTCCTACTCGAAGTGGGACTTTCTGCTCAAGCTTGGGTTCTTTATCTTCCAAGCCCCGCCCTACTTCCTGTGATGTGAAGGGGCGGTGCATCAGCTCCTCCACTGGGGAGGGCCTGTCACTTCGGTAGCGATCGTTCAAGGCCCTGGCAATGTCCAGGGTCTTAGTGCTCCATTCTCTGGAGTTGGCATTTTTCCCAATCCAACTTTTCACCAAACCAATGGTCCTTTCCACCACCCCGTTGGCTTGGGGAGTGTATGGGGGAGAGAAAATCCTCATTACCCCATTCTGTTGGCACCATTGGTCCACCTTGGCGTTGCGAAAGTGTGTGCCATTGTCCGTTCTGAGCTCCTTAGGCACGCCTAAGTAAAGGAATCCAGAGTCGCTGCTTTTCCAGTTTCCTTCGCGTCGGAACAGAGCCTGCATGTCCTAGTGCTCCATGCACCGCCTGCACCACCTCCTTCACGTTCTCTTCTGGGACTACCCTTCCTTTGGGCAATTCTTCCCACTTCTCAATCCCAACAAAGACAACTTGTCTCATCTGGACGAAACGGTCCACTTCTTCGTTTCCTTGCCAGTGAGTTCCTGCTCGTATGTTGGCCCTCTGGTGCAGCACTTCGAGCTCCATGGTTAGCCTTAATTTGGCTATTTTCCTCCATAGGTCTTCGTGAGCCACTTTTTTGCTTTTAGCGCTCTCGAAACCATTTTCTTCCCATATGGACAGGTCTTCGTTAAGGGCCTGAGCACAGTAATAACTGTCTGTTATTACTCTGGCTCTTTTCACCCTTCTCCTTTCTAATTCGAGCAGACCTTCCAGAATCGCTGTTACCTCCCCGGTCTGGGCACTACCAGGGACTTGGCCTCGTTGTCTTGAGCATTCCTTCTCTTTCTGCTTGAGAATGAACCCCCAGTAGGCCTTGTCGTCTTGTCCTTTCCTCGACCCGTCGGTGTACAGGGTCCACTCCAACGGTTCAGGTGGTGTGTCGCCTGGTTGCGTCTTTTTCTTGCTTGCGGGCTGTGCAGGGCCGATCTCGAGGTCCGGGTCCAGCAGGATGTCTTCCCAACGACCCCATCTGGCGTTCGTTGCTTTTGTGCTCTCTACCGTGGCCTTGCGCAGGAATCGATGGACCTGGCTCTGGGTGAGGACCCTGATGCCCTGCCCTTGGGCTAGATCTTTCAGGGTACTCCAATACCTTGCCAGGACTGCCAACTCCTTTTCTTCTGCAGGGTATTTCTTTTCCACGGAGGACAGGGTATAGCTCCACAACGTTACTATCCCCGCACCCTCGTTGCTCACTTTTATCACTGCATCATCCTCGTTGCAACTGACCTCTGCCACCAGCTTCGTTGTCAGACTTCGTGGCTCCAGCCTCAAAGCTCCTTTGATGGCTGTCCTCAGGTTTTCCAAGTTCGTTTGATCCGTCGCTGTCCATTCCCACTTCTGATGGGTCTCCTCAGGATCTCCTTTTCTCAACTTGGCATAAAGTGGTCTGGCGTACTTCTGGTAGCTCGGGACATGGTCCCTAACATAGTTGCAGAGTCCCAGCACCTTCTGTAGTTCGTTCAGCGAGGTAGGTGGGTCGATCTGCTCCACTTTTCCCCGAAATCCGTCTGAGAGTCCCAGGTCAGTAGAGACCTGGAACCCCAGGTAGTTCACTTGGAATTGTCCAAATTGGCCTTTCTTCAGATTTAGCTTCAATCCTGCCGCCGTAAGCCGTTCAACCACTTTTCTCAATTTTGCCAGATGTTCTTCTTCTGTGTCATCTGCAATGAATACATCATCGATGTATATGGTTGCTTCCAAGTATGTCCATTACGGCTGACTGAAAAACATTTGGAGAGTTTTTGTAGCCTTGTGGCAGCCTTTCCCAGACGTACGATTTACCTTTGTAGGTGAACGCCGTCTTGCCTTGGGAGGCTTTGGCAAGCCTTAGTGAGAAAAATCCGTTTGCCAGGTCTATGCAGGATTTCTACTTTTTCAGTCTCAGAGTTTTCAGCGTCCCTTGGGGGTTGATCAGGCTGGCTCGGTTGGCGACAGTTCTGCGGTTGAGGGCCTTGAAGTTGATGACCGGTCTCCATCCCCCTCCCGATGATTCAGGCTTCTTGACTGCCTGTATTGGGCTGTTGGTGATGGGATATGGCTCCTCTCGCACTACCCCCAAGTCGCTCAGTTCCGTGACGATCAGGTCCATTTCTGCAATTGCACCAGGGTTCAGTGGATACTGGCGGACGGGCGGGTGTACACCTCCTTCTATGCTGTGGGTATACTTCACCCCCAGGTCCCCACAGTCATTTTTGAACCGAGCCACTCCAGCCTTTGATAGGATGTCTTTTAGCATTTCTTTTCCCTCCGGGGATAAGTCGCTTTCTTCTATCTTTTGCTTGCTTACCGCTGGAATGTCCACTGGTTTGTACCATTGCCTTGTTGCTGATCCCAGGTGGATCAATCTTGCCCCCAGGGTCTTTAGTCGTTTTTCCACCGAAACTCTGATTCTTTGGCTTCCATGCAGCCCTTTTAAGTCCTTTATTGTCATTAAATTGTAGGGTCCTAGAGCCCACACAATTCCTTTCCAGATCCCAAAAGGGACTTTTTTGATGGTTCCATCTGCTAGTTGAACTGTCAGGTGTCCTTCTGTTTTAAGGCTTTTGCGGGTCATCGACACTTCAGCTCCGGAGTCTATCTGGTAGGGGATTCCATCCACGTTGGTATAGATGTCATCTCCAACCCAGTAAGCATGCTCCACTGTGACCCGCGCCTGCTCAGCCATTACTTTCTGGGCCCTTCGCTCCCTGCATCCATGCGGGAGACACGAAGGGCCTGTTTTTGCTCTGTTGTCAACTTGTTGTAATCTTCCGAGGAGAGATAGCCGGCCCCACCTTTGTTGGCTGGTGGGGGCCTCGGCCCCTGCCTTTGTGGTTGTGGCTGGGCTTTCGGGAAACCGCCTTGTCCTTGGAACCCTTGTTGCCTTTGGAAGCCTTGCGGGGCCCTTTGGAATCCTCCTGGCTGTCTCCTTGGTGTCTGTGAAGGGCCTGGCCCCTCGGGTGGCCTCGTGTTGTCATACGAGGGCCTAGGAGCCGCCGGCTTCGGTTGGCTTCCTTTCTCTCTTTTCTCGTCAAAGTGTTTCTTCTTCAAATCCCATTTTCTTACAGTTTCTTGGATTTGTTCTGGAGTACTCTTTTTGATGTTCAGGGTCACAAAATCAATGTCATTCATGAGACCCTTTGTCAGCTTCCTAAGGGCTTGCACACTTCTTTGTGGTGGGATCGCCTGTCGCAAGGCGTACCACGCCTGGGTGAGAGTCTGCCCTTTTTCCAAGCTTTTCCTCGCTTTCTCGATCTGTGACTCTTCGTCCTCACAATCCTCCAGCACCAATCTTCGGTAATGCTGTTCCGCAGTTTCTTCGGGTCCCATGGGTTGGTCTGTCACATGGGCCAACCACAGTCTCTTCGCTTCATCATTTGTGGAGCTGGACTTCACCATGAGCCACTTCTGCGTCAAGTATTCTTGTACCGACTCCTTCGGGTCTTTGTTCGCCACCATAGCCTTGATCTTTTTGAACTCGTTAAAGCTCTGGGTGGAGGCTTATATCTCTGTTAACCCGACGCTTCCTTCAGTTGTGGTAAGGTTGTTGCTCCGTTTTGAGCCCGGCCCCGCTCCCGGCTGCTCTTCTTCGCTGTCCGAGATGTCTTGTTGCCGCGCCTTTTCTTCTTCCTGGGCCAACTTGAAGGCTGCTTTCTTCAACCGTCGTAGCATAACATCATACACTACTGCCAGGAAGCCCCTGCGGAAATTACTTGTCAGCTTTGTGCAGGCTGCGAGGGAGCCGTAGGTTGGAGTCATCAGAAAATTTGCCCATTCTCCTTTTGTGGCGTAGACCATTACCCCCTTCAGTCCCTCGAGGTCGTGCGTCCACATTTCCGGAACATCGTAGCCTGTTTGACCAACTTCTGGAGCATAGGCCTGTCTCCCGTCCTTGGTGGTCATGGGCCCATATCGGTCGTCTCTGGCCAGGCCCCGCGAAGCCGAGTACACCGACAGAAGGGGCAGTGGGTTTTTTGGGCCTCTTCTGCTCCCTTGCTTCAGATCTTTCACCCCTCCGGGCGCCTCGTATTCGATCGAGGTCAGGCTTGGCACCGTCTCTTCTTCATCCGACTCGTCTGAGTCGTTGGCTGCGGAGTCTGACTCACTTTCTTCCTCTGGTGGTGGTGTGAGTGGCGCTGGATGGGTTGCTTCGGGTGTCCTCACCGGTGTTCTGAGACTTGCCCCACTTTGGCCCTGGCTCATGAACCTTATGGACCCTTCTCCGGTGCTTTTGTATTTCATTCTCTGCAGACCTAAGGACTCTGCTGGGCTCGTGCCCGCGTTTTCTGATCGTCTTAGCACAGGAGTCTCTACCTCGGTCTGCACTGCTACCCCTCGTGAGTTGGCGGTTGGCGTTTTGTTCTTCTTCGAGGGTTTCTCCTGGCTCGTGCTGGTCCGTGGTGATCTCATCTCTCGGCTTGATGGTCCAGGTGTCAACTCTAGATAACTCCCCCCTTCATCCACTTCCTTTCGTGGGTCTGGTTTTGAGGGAAGTCGGGGTCGCACTGCCCTGGCAATAGGGGCTTCTTCGTCTTCGTATTTGGGCTTTCCTGCCCTCCAGTTGTTGGGTCCTTCAGTCATCAGGAGGGGTCTTAGTACTCTCTCCTTTCTCTCCTGGTATTGCGCTACCGAGGTGACGATGACCAACTCTTGGATATGACTCCAGCTGTGTCCGACTTTCATCAGTTGGTTCATAACTCTCATGGCCGCTTTTTTGGCCACTTCCCATGGTAGGCCGCGGGACCTTGTACCGTCGATGCAAATGACAACCCTTTTGTAGGTCAACTCACTGGCTCGGTCCACTCCTTCTGCCAGTGCTTCCTCTAGGTCATCCCGGTAGGTGTCCAGGTTGTTTCCCCCCTGGTACCCTTCAATTGGTACATGCAGTATGGCGAAGTAGGTTGATTCACCCCCACTTGTAACCACTACTGATGTTTTCTTTTACCGATAGCTGTTGAGCCTTTCTTCAACCTCTTGTTTGTACAGAGCTCCTCCGTGGCGCATCAGTGCTTTTCTGAACCGGCTGAGATGAGGTTTCAGATTGGAGTTAGTCAAGACTACCAATCCATGGCCCTCCAGGTCCCAGGGTTCCCCGAAATGATTGTAGGCTGTTATCCCAGTCTGATTGGCATACTTCTTGGTGCCTTCGGGCATTTTCTTTAGCGGCAGGAGGAGATCGTCCTGTCGCAGAACATTAGGGTGTTTCTTTTTCCCCGTCTCTTTCTTGTGCTGCTCCGGCTCTTGGTTGTCCACGCCCTCCAGTGTCTTTCGCACTGGAGTGGGGATCCCTAGAGTAAAGGCCGATGAGTGTGCGAGTTGTTTTCCGCTTCTGCTCAACAGCGAGTCTTCCTCCTCATCCGATTCATCCACTTTTCCTTCTTTTGAGTCGTCAGACTCAATTTCGGACGAGGCCTCCGCTGGGGTCTCGGTCCCCCCGTGGCTGAAGGTTTCGTCTTCTGGTTCGGCATAACAGTCCTTGCTTTGTACATAGCGATCTATGTCGTCTCGCTCTTTTTGGTTTTCTTTGTAGCGAGGTGTAGCCTTTACTGATGGTTTTATAATGACTTCACCCGCTCCTATTTCTGCTGCCAGCATTTTTACAATGGCATCAAAATCTGGTGAGGGGCTTATCACGGTGACGATTCTACCCGTGAGGGTTTGCAGCACCAAAAGCCACCAGGCCAGCCATTCTCCCACTTCTTTCTTGGTTTTCGGCCTTTTCGGCCGATCTGGACACTGTACCACCGCTACAGCGATTCCTGAGAGGAGTTGGGGAGCCATATAACCCCCTTTCTCTGTGCATAGTTGGTCTACGTTTTCCCCAACTGTCGCCACGTCCTCCCCTGGATGTAGCTCGATTAGGTGTTGCTGGACGGAGGTGTCCCAGGTGGCCCATCCTCTGCCATGCAGGATGACCTGGTGTCGCAGGCAGCTCTTGCCTTTGTCTTTGTCCGGTGTGGTTTCTCCAGATGCCGCTCCCCCAGCCTCGTCGCCCTTCTGGTCCTTGCTGCCGTCCGGTGCCGATCCCTCTGACAGGTCCCCCGTCGTCTCTGGCTCGTCCCGCTGAGTGCCGTCCAGTGCCGGGCTGGGTCCTTGGTCATCTGGTCTTTTCTGCTGGTCTGCCATCTTGGCCTTTGTCTTTGTCTTTGTTGTCTCGAGTCGCCTTCCTCCCAAAGCCCCTCGTCGGCAGTTGAGTAGGGATGGGTTCCGGCTCTGGCCCCTCTGCAGTGTCGGATGAGTCTGATCGATGCTCCTCCGATGTCTGCGGCTTCTCCTGTGCTGGCTTGTGAATACCACGCACAGCTTCGATGCGTCGGATGTCTCGCAGTCGAACTTCTCTTGAGGCTTGGGCAGTGTTACTTCCTACCCAAGTCTCTCCTCCTCGGGTCCTTCGTACATGAACGGCCGCCTCTCTGCCAGGATTCTTCTTCTTGGACTCAACGTACTCCTTTTCCGTCGAGTCCCTGTTCGGGCGCCAAGTGTTAGATCCGGGGGTTCTCTGGCCCGATACGGGGCTACCTACTGACTCAGCTCTCTATTAAAAGATTGTCGAGCTGGTGTTCTGTCGAGGAAACTCGCCTGGCTTCTGCTAACTACCGTTACTCCTGACGTCTACCCTGCTTCCACTGGTAACGTGCACTCGGCCGAGGGGCCACCCTGGCCGGGCGCTTCTACCTAGTCGCGTCAGTTATGGCAGCTTTCCTCTTTTGGATCTGGGCTCTTGGTAAATTGCCAGGTTAGGTTTTAACGGCTAGGATTATAACTAAAACCGTAAGGGACTGTTAAGTGGACCGGTCACTAGGATAACCATTAAGAACTCTTGTTGTTAACATACAATAGCTTTACTCTTTTACTGCCATGAGGAACTTCTACTACCTCAGCAAATGAATGCTCTTGAGAACTTTACTTTAAATGCAGATTAGATATTTATTGCAGGTTATATTTAGCATGGGCACAGCTACAGCTCTTCATAATATAATACGATACTTAATTCAATCAGGTTACAATTTCTTTTCAGGTTATACTCATTAATTGTCGATGCTGAGGCGGCTCAGTGGAGCTGGATTCACGATGTAATAAAAAGTCCTTTGTAGGGTTTTCAGGAGCTGGAGGTCCGGCCGAACCTTCAGCTCCTCCTGCGAGGCCAACGAAGTCCGTTCAGCGCTCTCTCAGACTCAGTACAAAGTCTTTAGGGCGGCGGCGTCCATCTGTTGTCCAGTTGTTAAAGTCAAACAGGGGGGAGAGGAAAATCTCCATCTTTCAATCTTTGTCCTGGAATGGCTGTCTTCTTTCCTTGAACAGAGACGAAGTCCTCCAATGCGGTTTGTTGAGCGAGGTCCAGTGTCTTCTCCGTGGAGCACTTGGGTGGCTCCCGCATTGAATCCCATCTTGCTATCTGCAAGTCTTCCTTTTTATAACTTGGAGCTCTCTCCCCTCCCTCCTCCCCAACACTCCCTCCCTCGGCATGTGATTTACATGACATCATTGATTAAATGTGTGTGTGCTGCGAACAACGCCCTAACTTTCAGTGTGGATACTCTCACTTCCTTCTTTTCTGGGCATGTTCGGACATCACCCCACCATCTGTTATGATCTCATCCTTTAAGGTCCCCATCCTGCTTACATCAGCTCTTTCCACACACACAGAGACTTCACTTCTTACTCAGTTATACATTTGTTAAATCACTTCATTATCCTTATGTTATACATACTTGCTTTAAAATGATTACTTATTATATGCTTTGTGTCCCTTTATCCTACTTTCATATCGAACTGTATTCCTTCATTTAAGGCAGCTTTCCTGGGATCTCAATCCTCTTTTTTGACATCGTTTTCGACTGTCCACACGAATACGCAACCCCGGCTTTTTCAAACTTATCTGTCCTCGGGAGCGTTTTCAAACTCCTCCATTTTCGGTGCTCGAAAACGCCGGCGTAGTGTGGACGCTCAGTGTAAACGTAGCAAAATATATGCGTTTTCAAATGGAAACAGAGTAGTGTGGACGTGGCCTAAGACATTTGGATCTAAGAGTCGCAAGTGGAGCGGAGGCATTGGTTGGAGGGGGCGGAACATCTATTTGTGGTTCAGACCAACAAGAAACTGGAGTACATCCCATCAAACAACTAAAGTCAGGCCAGGTGGGCATTGTTACTTAACCAGTTCACTTTTCACTCGCCTACCCCTATAGTCGAAAAATTTCAAACATGATGCTAGTTCAGCCTGTTCATGGGGACAGCCCTGCATTGTATCTCATGCCGTTAAATACTCATCTCGATAACTACTTTTGGTAGTACTCTCCCAATGTCTGCTCCACAGCAAGAACTGGACGCAAATGCCCTCTTGGTCCAGACTTTCAGTCATTGCTGCCGCTGGATGCAGGCCCATCCTACACTCCTCCACACCTCTGACCACTGACAGAAGCGCACCGGTCGCTGCTACAGTCTTTCTCCCCACTACATCCCTGGAGAGAACATATGACTATACATGCGAGACTTGACCCTCAGAATGGTCTCCAGGGATTTAGCTCACCGGTTTCTGGGTAATCTCCAAGGTCATCAACGCTGCAGTCAGCCTCCACTTTCCCAGATCCATGCAGAATCGCCCTACCTTCCATGTCTCCCGGTTCAAATCTGTCAGAGAACTTGCCTGCCTTTGAGTTGGGCTTCTGGGTTCAAGTTCATCATTTTCCTAAACCTAACTGTTTTTTTTTTTTTAATTCACAACGTAAATCCCACATTTACTGCAATAGTAGTGGAGCGTCATAGTTTAATGAGCTCGGCTACCCAGTGCACTAGAAAGGGCTCCTGAAAAAGACTTAAAATGTGATAAGATGGGATGCGAACATGTTGACAGAACCGTATTTGTGAACTATGTGCCCACTATGTCTAATTTGAAAATGTCTTTGTTTCGGTAACAAAAACGACAATTAAATAATAAATCCTAAAAGAGCCTAATGAACCTATTTTGTCTTATTAAGAGTGGGAAGACAACAAGTCAACCTTTTCTGAGCCGCGGGACATATTTTACATTAAAAAGATCCCGAGGTACACATTTTAGCATAGATGCCAGGGGTGTCAAACTCAATCACAGAGAGGGCCAAAATAAAAAATGAGGACTACGTTGAGGGCCAAATAGGGTCAACATTTAATAAACAGGATATTGGACAAAGTGCAAAAAGAAATAGGCTACATTCTTGTATGCATATGTACCAGAGCCAGATGTTTGGCTTCTTTTGGCTGCCAGTTCATTAATGTTTGGGGTTCAGTTCTGAGCTGTGGAAACCCTCACGATGGAGTGAAGGTGAGCATCAGTGAGACGACTCCTGTGTGGGCTTTCGTTCATCTTCATCACAGAGAAAAGCTGCTCACACAGGTACATGTATGTGCTTCCAAACATGCAGAGCATTTGAGCAAAGTTGAGGCATCGTTTCGGGGATGAAGCTTGGAAACTGTGCAGTACCCTCAGAGTCAAACTTTGCCTCCAGTGTGTCATCACACTGGAGGTCTATCAGCTCCATTTGGAAGTGCACAGGTGCTCTTTCCACGTTAACTGCAAACGGATTGCTGAGCAGTTCAAATTTAAATTTCTGAGCTGCAAAGTCGGCAAATCACAGGCACAGCTTGGCTTGGAAAGCTCTCACTGCATCATACATGTCTGTGATCACAAGTCCCCGCCCCTGAAGCTTAGTTTAGCACAGTGAGATGCTTCGTTATGTCGCACAAAAAGGCCAGCTCACATCGCCACCTTTCGTCCCAGAGCTCTGTGGTGTGGCGGGCCAGGTATGATAGACATATGATATTTTCTCGCGGGCCGGATATAATTGTACCGAGGGCCGGTCTTGGCCTGCGGGCCTTGAGTTTGACATGTCTGACAATTTAATGACAAGTCTCTCAATGTGTTGATCCTTACTCAGTGTGAAACCTGGGCCTGTTTAGATGAACACAAAGCTGATATCCTGGCAGAAACTGAAGAAAGGCTCACGAAGCTCTTCCTCAACAGCTCTGTCTCTCTCTGTTTTTAGTTTTGTTGTCCAGGGCCCAGCAATTTTCCTTTTCAAATATTTCTCCATCGGTTTTTTTTTGACACCATAACCTCTCCCGCGCATCATTTAACTCTCCTGTCCTAAATGAACACGGTCATTACTGCGCTACCTACTGCCACCCACTGGCATGGAAGAGTATTTATTACTTAGCCAGACACTATATTGCAGCTCAGACGCTCAACAATGGCAAAGTATTTGCAGCAACTAAATAGTAAATAGTTTTTTTTGACCGATTAAGTGAAATTGGACATTTTCTGGCAGCACACCACAGTGGTTGAAAATCACTGCTGTAGGCCACAGCTCAGGACTGTGTGCAAAGGTTTTCTTCCTGTCATAAATCTGATATGAACATGGTGTTTTGGTTAGGTTAGTTGTTGCAACAATTTGGGGGTTGCTATTTGTTACACAGATTTGGTAAAACATTTAACCATTTTTGACCAAACTGGAATTGATAATATTGGTCAAAAATACCTTCAAAATCCCTTATTAAGACAGCAAAAGGGAGGAACAGCATAGTCCCTCTAGTTTGCTGTTGTACAGTTCCATGAGGCTGGGATTGTCCTGCAATTTAAAATGAGTAATTTTATACAGTGAGTGCAAGGCTTCACACTGGACGCAAGCGCCATATTGGTGCCCAACTTTAAAGGTTACATTAGTACTACTATTGTTTCTCGGTCCTTATTAGCTAAGACAACCTGTGGTCAAAGCAGCATGTGGACCTTGAAGATGTGTGTGTGGGTGTATGTAAGAAGAGGTGTGTTCCTGTGACCTTGAAAAGCTGCATATGGCCTGCCAATTTTTTTACTGCGCGCTCCCACAGGCTTAATGAGGAGCCCCGGACACATCCACAGACACACACGTATAACCGTACACACAGTGTGCACACGTCAAACTGACAAGTACTCACATCCTATCTCCTCAGATTACAGCTAAGGGCCGAACTCCTCATTTCATACAACCATCCTAAATGTGAGATTTTTATAAAACATCGTAAAATCTAGGCAGTTTTTAGTCTTTCATTATATCATTTTACAGGTGAAATAGTGATCTAAAAAATAATTCTTTGCGTACATTAGCTGAATTCACCACCTCATGCATTACTAATATAACAGTAATTAGCTAGCCCTATTCAATGCCATTTACTACCAAGGGGAACCCTGTCACCCAGAAATGAATGATATAAATCATATAAAGCTAATTTGCAACAGCAAATACATTTTGAAGGAAACATACTACTGACTGGATTACAATTGACATAATGAAGAAATGTTGTTAATTGATGTATCTGACATGTAAAAAAATAAGTAATATCCAATCTTCCTATCCAATTTCCATGCGTAGTGACTAGAGTATTAATGAACTCTGAATTTGCTTAGACACTGGCAGCACGTGGTGAAGGTTAGAGGAAGAGAAAATCTGTAAGGACGTGATGTCATGTTTAACTGATGATCTTTCACTTAGATTAACCAAGGTTTAAACATAACACACAGCAGTCTGGATGTGAATCCTGGGGCCTGTACCACAAAGCAGGTTCAGCATACTCAGGGAATCTTTTGGTTATATGGTGTGACTAACCCTAACAGCCATCTTGCTAAGCGGTCCTACAACGCTGGTAATCAACCTGCAGGGTCTCTCAATCTTTCACATAAAGAGGCAGTGTTTGCAGTGTATGACTCTTCACAAACATGGACAAGTCTGCTGTCAGCAGAGTAGCATATCTTACAAATTAAGCGTAAACTATAATATTGGATAAATAATTCTTTGGAGACCATTCTGAGGGGCAAGTCTCGCATAGATAATCATACGTTCTCTCCAGGGATGGGGAGAAAGACTATAGCAGCGATTGGTGCGCTTTTCTGTTAGTGGTCAGAGGTAGGTACCGAAAATCGGTGCCAATATGGATATGTGGAGCAGACATTGGGAGAGTACTACCAAAAGTAGTTATCGAGATGAGGAGTATTTCACAGCATGAGATACAATGCAGGGCTGTCCCTATCTCCTGGTTCATATGCTCAGTCTGGCCGTTGGACTTTGGTCTGAGACTGGGGCTCAGACTGGGAACAGGACACTAGAGACTGGGGCTCA
>NW_022280115.1:1405805-1418533 GCF_004355925.1 Anarrhichthys ocellatus
GGAGTTGCTCAACTTTTTTAATAAAATGATATAATGAGGTGCATTATGTAATAACCAACCAAATTTGAGGTCTTTATCCATAAACACGTTATATTTTTGATAAGCATAATTCAACTTGACCAATATTGAATGACACCCTTGTAAACTGTGGTGTCTGCCTTGGCATTATATTTTAATCTAATCTTAACAAGTCCAACTTTTTATGGACACATTTTCGGACTTAATTTTGCATTTACAATGTTACATTATTTGTGTAACAGGGTGGTAAGGACCCAGAAGCAGTTCAACGAACACACGGAATAGTTGAACGAAGCTTTATTCCAGGCAGAAGATACAACAGGCTCGGATCAGCTCACGTGGAAAAATCCACTCGGTGGACCGCCAAGCCGTCAGGGGAGAAGGCAGACAGAAACCAGAGGAAGCAGAGGCTATACTCGTGGTCGGGGACAGAAGGCTATGGCGATTTCCCGGGGCAGAGGCAAGGCGGAGCAGTCCAAACAGGCAGGTTCGGCAATGGGAAAACAGTCAGAGGGTAAACGCGGGAAAGTCTGGCATAATGCGGAGAACGATCTGGCAGTGAGTGTGTGTGTGTGAGCCTGGGGTTTAAATAGTAGGTGCAGCAGAGTGAGCAGGTGAGAGTGATTGAGCTGATGAGGTGGGTGTGACTAACAGGTGCACTGAATGAGCTGATGAGGTGAGTGAGAGATAGAGTGGCAGGAGAGAAGGGGCAGAGCTGTGACAATTTGATCGACTTCCTCTTTTGAATGAACAATGTGACAATCTCGAGCATCTACAAAATCTACATGACCTGTATTGTAGAATGTAAATATCTTAATAGAACCAAGAAGATCCAACAAATAATGTAAGAAGCAAAACTTTTAATAATTTACTCTTACAGAATAGAGCCGCAAAAGCTATTTGATATCACAACTTATAAAGTTTTGTATATAGTTATATTATATATATACAAAAACTATAGTTTGTTGTATTTATGAAAATATAGAACAAGAATAAAGACAATTCTTGACATTTTATTGCAATTTTACCTGATATAACAATATCAAACTCTTATGAAGAGGAGAGTTTGCTGCAGCAGCTGAGAATTCGCTCTTTTTCGCTCATCTCAGCGTGACACTTTTCAGCACATGCTGTGTGCTTGTTCTGGAAGCATACAGGTAAGCCAGCATCGTTGGCAGTGAAAGCAAATGAAGACGTCCACGCAGAGTTAAACTCTCTATTTTCCTCCGTGACTTTTCTTTTGTTGGATTTATCAATTGATGGTTTACAGAGGGCGGGGGTCTGAAAATCATGATTAGCCACCTGCAGGGAAAAGCGCTTGACAGGGGTAGAGGATTTAACTGCCTGTGGGAATAATTAACATATAAGAGTCTGTTCATTCTTGCTTATAAATTATATTCTCTCTGAACACGTTTCTCTTTTTGGAGAACGTCATGTGAGATAACTTCTTCGATTAGCGCAATGTTCCTGCTCTTCTTTCTATTTCCTCGTCTCAGCCCCATGTGTCACGTGTGTGTAAACCTCGCTCGAGTCAGAATACCCATATTTGATTGGCTGAGCTGCATCACCTGATGTGATTTGCAATGCATTGGTCGGTGTGTTTCCTGCACCGCTGAACAAGTGCCGTAACGGCTGAATAAGAGGCGCCGGTTAAAGTATAAACTCAGTGCACAATATGTATAATTCCGAATTATCTATTGGTTTTTAGTTCCTGGGTCCGCATCCGGTGTGCCAGTTAGGGACCTCAGGGAGCCGCAACAGAGAGGCTAAAGAGCCGCAGGTTGGCGACCCCTGGTCTAGGGCAGTGGTTCTCAAACTGTGGGGCGCAGTGGTATTACAGGTGGGGCGCAGGGGGAAATGCAGAATCTTTTTTTTTAATTTATTTTTTTTTTTTTAAAGTAATTAATAAATACATGGCAAACTGTATGGAAGCCCATTTCCGCCAATGTGAGGAAAAATTACAGATCCTGTAAGTCATTATAATGAGATACTATCTCAAAATAATGACTTAGCATCTCATAATTATGACTTAGCATCTCATAATTATGACTTAGCATCTCATATCAGCCAATTGTAATAAGCTATTTTTTGCCAAATATTAGTTATTTTTTGCAGAGAGAACTTTATTTGCATTGTTCTAACAAAGTGATTGCACATTGTATTTGTTTTTGTCTGATGGAGCAATCTGGTTTACTTAAAAGTGATTGCAATTTTCTTTGTTCTATTATTTGAAAAAGCACGGACGGAGGAGTCACAAAATGTTATTTCAATAAAAATTCAACATGGACCATTTTGTTACAATTTTGTTGGGGTGGTGGGGCATGAACATTTTTCTTCCTCCAAAGTGGGGCGTGACAGAAAAAGTTTGAGAACCACTGGTCTAGGGCATGATAGATCAGCCTACGCTGAAGGAACTTGGCTGCCTTCGGGTCCCCCCACTGCCACCTGCCTCTGAACACCTTAAATCCGGAGGTTTAATATCAGCAAAATCTACACTCACGCTCATTGCACAGTAACGTACCTGCTGCAACACCTGTGTGGAAAAGAATAACGTGAAAACACTTTTGTTTGTTGTTCACTCTGAACTGCAATAGAACATGTTTATATTTGCACTCATTATTTGCAGTTGTCCCACTTTGTAACGCATCCAGTCTGTTGGATAGCTAAAGTACTTCTGTTTGTTGCAGACTGACAGACATGCCATCAAATCAGCAATGAGGAATACTTGTTCAATATTGTGGTGTCTGAAATGTCTTTTTTGTGTGAAATGTTGTTGGGGGGACTGTGACTGACAAGGTAGAGCGGGTTGTCCCTAACCCCGGCTCTTCTAGTAAATGGACTTGTACTTGTTTTGTGAAATGTTGTTGTGTTTTGGCCACCATATATAATGGTATAGCAACTAACTTTTTTACTTATTTTTTCACTTGATAAGTATTTGGACATTTTTCATCCCATCCATTTCTCTGCTTTCATGAGAGACTGGAATGCATCCCTGCACACGCTGGCGGAGAGGCAGGGTACAGTTTCCAGTTATTCATGATTAGAGGTGAAACTACTGACTGGGCCTTTCCACATATATTTGAAAGATTTCACTCCGTTCTTCCCAACCTTCCAGCCACAATCGATGTTATTGTATTTATTCTTCAAACCCCATTAATTCCACATAAGCATTGTCTGGTAGATGCTTTAATAATCCTGTGTACACAATCATCATATTCTTTTTTTATAAATCCTTTGTTTTACACAGGAAGTCAAGGAATTAAAAAGTCCACCACACACACACACACACACATTTACTGTGTTGTGTGCCAGCCAGGCTTTCAGCCATACTTAAGCTCTCAGTATGGCTGGTAAGGAAAATGTAATGTTCACTCATCTGCAAATGAAGCACACGCAGTACAGCCACAAGTCATGTGGCTGTACTGTGTAAAGCCACATGATGTGTTTACCTGAAGGATACAAATAATCTGTGATTTCGGGAGTCCCAGATCCTGAAATCATAGAAATTGAAGTGGGGGAGGTGGTAACAGGGTAATATGAAGAGATAAAGATGCAGAGAGATTGGGATTGGTTGGTTGTCGACTGTCTTTAATCCCTACACATAGGCTACTGACACACCATAGATACACACAGCAGCATTTCCCACACAGGATTGTTTCCTTTGTGGGAGCAGAAAGGCTGAAGTCAGAGCAATTAGATGCCAGAGGTCTGACAACAATCAAAAACAGCACTGATGCTGCTCTAATGTACACATCACCTGATCTATGTTTGGACAAAATGAAAAGAAAACTAATATGATGACGTGAAGATGTGACTTACTTTGTGTCTATTTTTTATATGAAGGCAACCAGTAAACATCCCATTGACTAATCTTTATACATTGTAACGATAAGGCTGGAACTGGTCTCTCCTTTTCTATTGTCAATTAAGTAAGGGTAACTCGGACTGGTGACACATTCACACCCACTGTCGTCTATATAATCCCTGTTAGACCTGCATCGGCTTGTGAGACTGCTGTCTTACTCCCCTCAAAGCAGCCAAAGTTTCACTCACAGACTGTGAGGCATCGCATATTATTGCTAGAGACTTTGGACAGAAGAAACTTCAATATCTGTCTCTTTAGCTGCTAAATGCTTCGTTTTGTTCATCAGCTAGTCTCTGACTTTGTCCTTCTGCTGTTTGCTGCTGAGCAGGGAGTGTACAGAGGCTCCGGGCTTTTTCACTGACAACAGCTTTTGCAGAAGACAGCGAGGTTTAGAGCAGATTTTGTGGGGAAAAAAACGATGAGAAGAAAGAGGACAGTAGCATAGAGCTGAGGGGAAATGCAAAATTGGTGGCACTTCCCTCTGGGGTCGTCACTGCGAGTCCCACTTTTCAAATTACACATCAATCAATTTCTTTTCATACAATATGCTTAAACTGGGCTGGTTTCTACAGGCCAATTTTAAAGCATTTCCACATGTCATAACAGTGGACGGCTACCTTTTGCACTCCAGTGCTGACTCCTGGTTTTGTGCGGGTGCTGTGAGGCTTATTGACACAATAAAGAAAACAACAGAGCCTCATTAATATATACACACAGTATATATATTCATTATATAATATAAGTTATCTGTGCTTTTCCTGTAAGGTCTGCTCTGGGAAAAGTCTATTTGTTTGTTGTGTTGCAGGACAGCAGTGTCCTTATGATGTAAGTGCTTTTTAAGTAGCATACATACTCTGGTATGCTTCAGTATTATTTCATTTGTCAAATCAGTTCGATCTCCGTCCACACGCATTCAGCATTATTTTCGAAATAATTTTCGTCAACACCATACCTGAAAACGACTATCACATCACTGTTCACGTACACTGGGCATGAGGTTGCTGTTGTAAACAGGAAGTAGCTTGGTTGCTTAGTTAAAAAATAATATGAAAGAGTAACATAGTAGTCTTTAAGAATGAAAGGTCATGTTTGATACTTAAGATCTTCCTCTATGAACTCAAACAGAACCATTTCGTGGAAAGTTTTAGAAGTTTTATTTTTCAGACTTAGTTGCAACGTGCACTATTTAGAATACATGTAGTGTATTTCGGAAAAATGATAAAATAGCTATAACTTTGGGATTCTGTCAGTGTCTAGGCCAGCAGAGTCCCACCAGCAGGTGTAATGATATGCTTCTGTACGTTTGTAGTTCCTCACAGTAAAGCCATCTACAACAAGAGAAATTATAAAGTGATTGAAAATGTACTGAGGTGATTTGTTGGTTACAACGCTACTGGAGCTAAAACCGGAAGAATGAAAAATGCATTTGAACCGGAGGGGGAAATATGGGTGGGGCAGCCTAAGGTGAACATGTGCAGTGGGGACACTGTTTCAAAATCATCCATTGCAGAGAACTAATTTATAGGCTCTTCATGAGTAGCCTGTAACATCACAAAGTGGCCAATTTGAAACTGCATGACCCCACAAAGTCGTAGTTTTCTCTTTCTTGACACTGTATGGAGGCATTTGCACTGATATTTCTAAAATCATATATTGCTGACTTGCATTTAATGAAGTAATTAACACTTTTTCCTGCTCTGGCCGATAATCAGAGACCAAGCAGAGCAGAGAGGACATGTTGGGCTCGTGCTGAGTCTAAGTGAATATTGATTGAGAGAGCAGCGAGAGAAAGAGCCTTGTCTCGGTGTATCGATCCTTCTCTGAGCCATTGTCAGAGCTCATCATCTAGTCTAATGATGAAGCTCTGAAGAGGAATGCTTCCTGACCTTGAGCGGTGAGAGCACAACAGCACAAACATGAGAACAATACACTGAGCCGATGAATGTTCTTCAGATGGTGAATGTCAAATCTTTAACGCACACATTAAGGTTTCTTTTTACAACAACGGCCTCTATTTGGAACTCATTTTCCTGCAAGAAAAAAAGGCCAAACAGAGAAGAACAGCAGCCAAACAGAGACACTAAAATATCGTATTTAGTAAGCTCAAAAAGACAGGGTAACAAAGACTGATATAATAAATCCAAACTTAGTATTGCTTTTCGTGTTAGTTGGTAGAAAAAAAATGCAGAAGTGCAAGTTAGCTTGTTTTTTTATGTCTCGCATCAACTATTTGATTCTATTCAGATGTTTTTGTGCCTGTTGCTGACAGTCAACACTAGAGGGAAGCACAGCTCTGTGACAATGACAATATGAGGAATATGGACCATACTCTATACTACATTGGAGTCAAGACTGCATACCTCTGTCTCTCAATTCATTTTGTGATGGAAATGCCATGAGCCACTTTTTACATTCCAAGTGAGTTCACTGCGCTCAGACTACCTCTACGACAGAATGCACGTTTTAAAGCTAGTTACAGGGTGTGGGCTCCGGTTACAGTCAGAATTACACAGAAACACCAAGAAGCCATGTTCACTTGTTCATTACATGGAGGAAACTGTCCATGATTTCCCAAAAATGATAATAGCAATTTCTTGGAAAAAGGCAGCTGCACAGTGCCTCCTAATAAGATGTATTGAGTACAGAAAGTACTTTTTTACATTACGTCTTCAGTAGGTATATACTGTATCTTCTGTCAACATTTACATATCAAATTACAAATAATGTTTCATACATAACCAATTAATAGATGGAAGAGCACTTGATATACCTGCCTGCATTACGTTGTGGCCTAAGAATGTCCTGGAGGACAATAATAGCAATTTGCTAATAATTAGGGAAAATACTGCAACCGTTATTTAGTGAGTTAGTTACACAGCATTGATTTCATGATTTTATTCTGTTGAATTCCAAATTAATTTCCTGATAAAAGTGCTTCAATGATACCCATAGATCAGTTTCATCACTCATGTATTATGCGTTTATATTATGTTATTATCCTCCAAAATATGTTATATTGTAAGCTTAGACACATTTGACATTTTTGCATGTTCAGCTGATCTGCTGTGCACAGAATTAATGTCTAGGTGACACTAGCAATTTATTGGATTGGACTTAATTAATTGGAAACTGGCTGTGAAAATGTTTTCCATTTTCCTTGTAATTAGAAACAAATGATAGTTCTTATTTTAAAACGTTTTGGAAATTATTAGAACAATGTGGGCTTTATTGAAAATGTTCAATGTGAGGTTTAGGTTAAAAAATGTCTTTTGGGAAGCTTAGACCTGTTTTTTGATCTTCACTGAATAAACACTACTAAAGCTGTGTTGTTGACAAAATATTCTAAAAGCTTCTGTTATACCTGTTACCACACCAGGCGAGGATCTCACCCTGGTGTACTTCTACCTCACTGCAGTTACGTATGTGTCAAGTTAATGGGGTCAGCAACATTTCTCTTTAAACTTCACCAAAGGAACACAATATTTTCCAAAGACTTATTTTCGGTTTTCCAAGATGTTTCGGAAGCTGTCGCACCACCTTTAGAATTTGATCCAGCTGTATCTTTTCTATTTCCTTTGTGTGTGTGTGTGTGTGTGTGTGTGTGTGTGTGTGTGTATTATACAGGCCTTTTTCTGATGGTTTTGTTGGACCTCTCATTGAAGTGCCCTTCATATGCCTCTCTAAGCAAACACACACATACACACACATGTGTACACACAGACACACAATAAACATTCAGAGACCTGCTGTGGTCCTAGGAGACACCCAGAGAGAAGCAGCTGCTCTGTCTACACAAACACAATTCTGCCATGCTGTTTGCCATTTGTGAGGGTTGGTAAACATTGATATGCATCCCTTCTCACCCCTGGGCCCCGTTCCTCGTACGTGGCGAACTGAGTTAGCTGGATAATTTTCAGGATAAGATTACATATGTCAGGCTTTTCGTTTCCACGAAGCAAGTTTGGCAAAATCACCATGGCAACACATCCATAAGCTTGAAGCTGCTCCAGCGCAGGCTAACTGAAGGTAGCTGGATAAGCTGCCACTCCCCCGGAAAACATGGCAGCTCCTGTCATATACGGTAGTCTGATGCGCTTGCGCATATACCGGGGGTTATACGGGAGTTCCAGAAATGCATGTAAAGTGAGACACACGTGATCCATTAAAGCAGCTGAGCAAACTAAGAAGCCTCTATTGCATTAATGTAGAGCTCCCTTCCTCAGAGATCCACTGATGAAGGAGGATATTAGTTAGATTAGCGTTTTATAGGGAGAGAGTTCTTCCACATCGCCAAGATCCGTTATCACATCATGATGACTTCCTATACGAGCGCTATCCATTCTGCCCACAAGGAATCATTTATTTACAGACCTTCTGGAGCATACATTGAACACCACACGCTGCAGCCGAGCATTGATGTCTCACACACTGGATGCAGCCTTGAGCTGTTCTGCGAGTGGTACATTGTTGTACAGTGTCGGCGATGCGGAGAACATGGGGAAAGCCGCTGCATGCCGTGCTGTTGGTAAAGTTTATTAGGCGCTTAATAAACTTATGGATGTGTTCATTACATCACCATGGCACATATTGTACTGACTCAGCATTCTGAGTAATGTGTGTGTGTTAGTGTTTACATGCTCCCATGTCCTCTTGATGGCTGCGTTGCATACATGAGGGTTAAAGCACTCATAATGATATGACAGTGTTATTAGTACACCAGCATATCATTACTGTAGAACATGATGAAGGTGGACTCATGATAAGAACAGAGAGAATCACACACTATTGATCTTCACTGCTTCAGTTGATTGAATGTCTGATGATGAATAATACACACACACACACACACACACACACACACACACTGATCCGCCCACACACAGATTCACACACACATATTCAAACTAGTTCTATATGGTGATCTACACATACATGTATATACACATATATAGTACATGATACATGAGGGCATACAGTACATATATCCTCATATTAATGAGGATCAGTAGATGCTCTTTGGGCTTGTTTTTATCTTATTGTGAAAGAGTTGAGATCATTATTGTCGCTATAGATCTCATTGGATGATGCATTCATTAAGCCTACTGCCAGCAGCTCATTTAAAGACATATCATCTGATTGATTGGGGTGATGAGGCATTAAAATGAGCCGATACATTTACAACATTACGCATTTAACGTGTGTGTGATATTTTGCGTGCTTCTTGTCTAGCCCTCGCAGCGGTGGAGGTGTTATATTTAGCCGTGATTATGGTCTTGAATTCCTCATATGCGTTCATGATCATCTCCTGCTCGTCAGCGGAGTAAAAAGAGGCTCTTTCTTTGACTTTATTTAACATTGTACTGTTAGAAAATCATGGTTTCGGTGATCGACGCTTCCCCCTTTTGAAGTAGGACGGGCACGCGCAATTATCCTGATCCTGATCGTCTGGTTCCAATTAACGAGACTGTTTGAGAGGATCAGCCTTGGAGAAACCGAGATAGCCTGATTTCAATCATCTCGTTAATTTAAGCTGCTAATAGGACATTTGATCGACTTAGTTGAACCACGTACGAGGAACGGGACCCAGGTATTGTGTGATATGAGCCTCAAGGATTTAAATATTACGTTTTCTTCATTGGGGCTGCTATAAATTGTGAGTCTGAGGATGCACAGATGGATGGGTAGGTGTAGCTATTACATGTTCTGCTCAGGGACACTCTAGATCAGGGGTCTTCAACGTTTTTCAGGCCAAGGACCCCCAAACTGATAGAGAGATGGAGCAGGGACCCCAACTATATATATTGTATAAAATTGTGTTTTATATTAAACTGGGCCTAGTGCCATGTATAAACATACCTCTTTATTGTGCATTCAATACTAAGCTATTCAAATAATACACAGGTTCATATATTCATGTTTTTATTTTAAACATGTGCAAGGTACAGTGAGTAGGGAGGCCGTGTCACTGCCTTTTATAAACATACCTTGTCAGCTGATAACAATGCCAATATCAACATTGTCTGTCAATAGCATGATAATCATGCATACAAGCTATTCAAATAGATGTTTTTATTTTAAACGTAAATGTGGAAACAAAAATGAGTGATGGCCTATTAGTGCCACTGCCATGCATAAAGATACCTGTTATCTTTCATACAATACTGAACTATTAAAATAATGACAGATTCATAAAAAATAAAAATAAAAGTTAAAAAATAAAATAATAATTGTCTAATAATCAACCAAAACATTTCGCGGACGCCCTGCAGTACTTCCGTGGACCCCCTAGGGGTCGCGGACCCCCTGTTGAAGACCTCTGCTCAAGTGTAAAACAGACCAACTTCTGCAGTTTCAACCTGATATTAGTAGTAAACATTATAACTCAATTTCTAGTTCTTGGCTTGGTACACTGTATGTCCAAACACTGTGGAGTTTGTAGGGATGATGACTATTTTCACGGATATATCAGATGTTGACAGTGTAGAGAAGGACCATTTCATCACTTAGCTTATCTTTAAAGTTGACTTCTCCATACTGTAGCCCTAGGAAGTCCACCCATTAGTATCTTTACCATATTTTGTGGGATCTGGTTCCCTCTGTGGTCACCAGTTGATCTGGCTCCCTCTGCAGTCACCAGTTGATCTGGTGTCCCCCTGCTCTTAGGAGCGACTGCTGACTGTGTTTTAGATTTTATTGTATGCCTTCAACAGCACCGTTGTGCCGATTGTGGTGTAGTGGCACTGCCTCTGATTGCCAATTATTTTCCACTCAATGATGAGTTCGAATCCCTTTTTTTAAATTTAAATTTATTTTATTTTTTTGAACTGTGCTACAGAGTTCTTCTACGTAACACATGTTTCCACAAAACAGGCTCCAAAGACGATTATGTGTTTTTTTACCAACTTTATTATTTCAAAGGAAGAGCAATTTGCTCCCTTCCTGTTTCAACACATAAACAACAAGCAAGCGACGTTTCATACTCGAGTGGACTAGTTTCCTCAAAAGACTCTCCAACGTCGGATCCGGTATGTTTTGACCAAAGACTGTAAATGAGAAGGTTTGACACTATATTGCAAAACTAAACAATGTGGCATTCACGAGGACAGCTAGCTACGTGTTCTCTTCCCATTTGCAACAGCTGCCGTAACTACGACAACAACAGACGCATTCGGCTGAAGGTCGCCAGTTAACAGGGTCCCTGGTTAAACCGTAACACCGGCTACCTTTTTAGCATGGTTTTTAAATGACAGATTCAAATATAGGATGATTCTAAGATATTTGATATCGGACATCACCTTGATCTTGTGAGTCTCTGTGGGTTTTCCTGTAAAGAACATACAGACCTGTTTATGTTCAGATGGAAACATCTCAAGCAATCCGATACATGGGACATGGCTGCGGTTAGTTTGTTTTCAGCTTGTTGTTTGTTTTTAGCATGCACATTAAGAACTGTGTCATCGGCTACATTTCAATGTTGGCAGATGGGCAGTCTAAAGGCAGGTCATTAATGTACAACCTAAACTAAATAGGGCCCAGTATTGATCCCTGAGGAAGACCAATATTGCAGTTAAGGTATGTTGATTGAGTATTGCCAATACATGCTTCTTGTTTGTTAGATATGATTTCATCCATTTAATGGCATCAGAGAAGAAATTAAAAGAGGACAGTTATGACAGGAGTACCTCATAGTTCTCTATATCAAAAACCTTTAAATAAATAAAAAACTGCATATATTTCACCACTTTCATCTAATTTAGATTTTACATTTTCAAGACATATATTAGTTGACTGTTTCTGTTAAGTGGTTGGTGCAAAACCCAATTGAGTGCAGAGGGGTATGACCCATGTTCAGTTGAGCGCTCAGCTGCTTCGATACCCAGTTCTCTGACATTTTGGACACGACTGGTAAAATACTGATGGGTGTATAGTTCCCTACAGTTGTTTGCTCACCAGCATTGAAAATGAGAGTTACAACAGTTGTCTTCCAGGTACTTGGAAAAATCCCTTTCTTGATTGACAAATTGATCAGATGAGCAATACACCTACAGTAGCATGTATTTTTCCTGATCCAGATAAGATGTCTAGATTCAAATGATATGTTAACAACATGTGGAAACGGTCAGATTCTTTCATGCCTGTGATTCATACCGTTGTTATTTGGCATTCACTTGTACTGATTGCTTTTATCTATGCCATGTGCTATCACATGTTGATGATGAAAGAATAGTGTACACAGAACTGTACAGTAAAGCAATATTACATGACAAAAGTTATTTCCATGTGTTTTTTTAATTACTGCAGTATCTTTAATTCTGAAAGTTCACCCCTAACCCTGGATATAGTAGTAGTTATAGTACCTTTCACCTGCATTGCGTCGCCTCCATCAGCAGATGGAGTTTGTTCAGTTGTGATGGAGTTGGCTCAGTTTTCAACTGAAAAAGGAAAAGGCCAAACCTTGGGTTGAGATTATTTTTTCAAAATTGTTTGTACATATTTAGAGCAAATAGGCTTTTAAATAAACATGTTTGTTAACACAATTTTTTCAACCTTGTGTTAGATATTACAATATTTGTACAAGTGGTGCAGTAACAGCTGAAAGCAGGTAATAGAAATTTCTGTAGAAAAAAGGGAACTTTGTGGTTATCTAAAAATAATACACCCCCTCTGGCCAATCAGAATGCAGTACTCACCATGGCTGTTAATTAAACTTAATATTATTCTCTCTGTTTCCAATATATTGTGTGTTAGTCTTCTGATGTTGTCTGTCCTGTCTCTTTCTGTGGTGTATCACACACATGCACACACACACACACACACACACACACACACACACACACACACACAC
>NW_022280115.1:1418933-1434094 GCF_004355925.1 Anarrhichthys ocellatus
ACACACACACAGAGGCTTCAGTGAAAGGTTCCAGTGTTTGAGTGTGTCGGATTATTGCGACAGGCAGTGAATGAAGATGTTGGACTGTTCAGCCATGGTACTGCTTCTCCTGCTGACAGAAACAAACACCGGGCACACTCAGCAGACTGCAGCGTTCTGACTGAAATGGCTTGGATAGTGTGTTTAGTAATATACTGGCAAAATGTGGAAAATGTGTGGTATGTACAGTGACTGTACAGTATGTATCTTTAAATACCCTACATCAGGAGAGAGTTCATCTTTGAACTGGTAATGATTATAGTTTCAGTAACACTGATGGACATGACATGACCTGGACTGGCCCCAGTAAGTGATGCTATTGAGTCTGACTGAAATTACTTTCTACATACTTTATTTGAACCACATTGAAATGTCATTGTTTTTTATTTGACATAAGTTGATATGCTCTTGTCTAGTATTGTTAATTCATATATTGACTTTAAAAAATGAAGTTTACTGTAATAAAACTAAGCAACCAACACTGCAGAGTGACTGGTGGTATTAATGGAACTGGCTCATTGGCCATGCCGACAGGTATGGATTGATTTGATTCTAAAACTTCTGTAACCCCAATACAATAAACCTGACTTGCATTTGGTTTGTCCCCTTGAAGCATTTAAAATGACATGAATAGTCTACACAGAACTCTCTCTTATGGGGTCAGATCAGTCTCAATAATCACAAATGCACACAGAAAGATTCACAAATAAAACAAAACAGAACAATTCACAAATATATTCGATTTACAAATGCACACAGAAGGATTTACAAATTAATTTGACTCACAAATGCACGCAGAACGATTCACAAATACATTCCAATGCACACATAAATAAATTACGATTCATATAAATGTAAAAAAAAAAAATCACAAATTCTGCATTTGTATGTATTTCTGTGTGGATTTTTTCTATTTGTTTGTGGATTTGTATGTATTTATTTGTGGATCCCACTGCATTTATTTGTAGATCGCCACACATTTATTTGTGGATTTTTGAGACTCCTCTGACGTCGCTGGATTCACAAATGCGTTTTTTCAACGTTCTCTTTTTCAACCAATCACATGAGCGCAGCTCCCCCCTCCCCTCCCCACGAGGCTGCTGGCGTTAGAGTTGCGCAATTTGCGGAGGCGACAGGGCAAGCTCAAAGGCACTTCCTGTTGCAAGCTGCCACCGTTTTGGTGCAGATTCCACGGTAGTTTAGTCTTTATTTGTCGTTATTTGACATTATGTGACAATACATTAAGGTCCTTGAAGGTATGACTGTTGGTAGTTGTATGGAATGCACCCAGTAATATATGTGAAATATGATATCTGCACAAAATATATGATTTTCCTGCATGTCCTCTCCGCCTGTCTGCATGTCTCAGCTGCTCTGGGGCGCTGGTAAAATCGCCCACAGGAGGCGGGTCTATGAAGCAATTTAGCCAATTGCTGATTAAAGACATGAATGTATGATATACAATTTAGCCAATCAGCGTCCTCAAATACATTCAACTTGGTGCAAAATTTGTATCGGCCAAAGCTACGTGTCCTCGTCAGGACTAGTCTCTACAGGCAAGGCGAGCGCGAGCACTGCTCCTCCAAGACCCGTTTGAGAGGAGAACTTTGCCGAAGAAACTGCAGTGAAAGAGCTGATCCCAGATCAGCCTGACCTCACAATCAGACAGCAGACTAGCGGGAAAGGGAAGCAGTACATGCGAAGCTTCTGTACCAGTTGTAGCTACACCAGACAGGTTTGGCTAGCTGGATGACGTCATGCTAATAACTTATTTAGCTTTTTAAAACAACGGGGACAGATCCAGCACGGACAGTTAGGGAGTGAGGGATGAGGAGGTAAGGAAACATGAGAACACCAGGACACACATGGAGAACTTTGTCTTTTCTTCTTCATAGTTGTCCTCAGTCTCATATGCTTAACTTGGTCATGGAGGCATCAAAATATAATTGAGATGGTAAATTAACAGTGAAAACTCATCATAGCTTAATTTAACACCATTATTAGGGCCCGAGCAACCGACAACGTCAGGCCAGCGAAAGCCCTTTTGAAATTGTAAGGGGTATTATTATTCAGATTTTTATTTTTGTGGGAAGGGAGCATTTTGGGGTACTTGCCATGCATGAAAACTCACCAATTTTGCACACTTGTCAGGTCTGGTGGAGAAAACCATCTGCCAGGAACAATATAACAGATCAGGAACAATATAAAGATACACTGGAGAACTTGGCAATAACACACAAGAGAATCTGGCAGGGAACAAGTGCAAGTGAGGGGACCTAAATAGTGAGGGCTAATGAGGGAATGGCTGCAGGTGAGATGGGAGTGGAGGACCAGGTGGAGAATGAGAGATGATCGGGTGTGAATGGCAGGACCTGAAATGATAGGAGAGTTAATAAAACAGGCAGACAGGATGAAAACAAACTAATATGAAGGGGAATTCGTGACACAACCAATCTACTTCCTGTTTACATCGGCAACCACATGCATGCGCAGTGTACATGAATAGTCACGTGATATTCGTTTTCAGGCGTTTTAGTGTGGACTGAGATTGTTTTCGGAGTAGCGTGGACATGGCCTAATGCCGTGTTCACACCAAACGCGGCGCGTATTCGAATCATTCGCGCCGCTGGTCTCACCCGGGACTATTTGTGTTAATTTGCGTGAATCGCGCTGGATGCGCTAGAGAGGGGGCGTGGCTTATCGCCCTGAAAGCCGTTCAACTGTCCGCCATCAACCATGGAAAAAAGAACCTGTATTTCTGCTTAGTACGTGTTGTGGAAGTCACAGATATCCCGGGAAACTAAACGCCGTCATGTCTGGTTCATAACATTGTCCAGAGGAGCTCCATGGATTTTATCGAAGTGTATTCACTGTGTCTAGTGAGCCACACGTCGCTGTTTACTACAGCTGTATGAACACTAAATAAACTGATTTGGCTGTGATTTAACGGCAATAAACCGACAAAAAGGGACTCTGAAATAACTACGTAAAGATGCCGATTTGTAGGCTACTTGTCTTCTCAATGGAGCGGATGGATCGGTGCTAGGCTATGCTAACATTGTAGCAGCTCCACCAACAGTCAGAATAACGTCATGTAGACGTAAATACGGCAGCGTCTATTCATTGTTTGTACCATATGCTTTACACACATTTATACACATAGTTTGGACCGGTCTCTGTTGATATGAGGTATCGTAGAGCTCTGGGTGAACACAGACGGCTACAGTATTTATTTCCTGATTCAACAACGGCAGGAAGTCAGTGATGACAGGGGAAGCAACTCAACGCTGATAGGCTATCACGCCACAGCGTCACGCCATTTTTTCGCTGAAGTTGAAAAATTTGAACTCACGCGCTTGGGGCGATTTGGCGTTTGACGCGAATTTGCGTCAATCGCGCCATCGCAAATTCGCGTCACTCCAGTCTCATCGCGTCTGTGCATAGACTTTGTATGTAATCTACTCGCGTGAATAATTCACGCCGCGTTTGGTGTGAACGCACCATAAGGCTCATGTGACTAATGACACTAATGACTTAGGTGAGTAATGATTGACGTGAAAAAATGTATTTTAAACTTTATAGTTTAGCACGGGAAGCAAACTGCAGCCTCCTGGACTTTAGCCTTGTGTTTCTTGGACCCATCCACCTCCCGTCCCGCCCAACTTATTTGGACTATCTCTCACTTTAAACCAGGGGTCTTCAACGTTTTTCAGGCCAAGGACCCCCAAACTGATAGAGAGATGGAGCAGGGACCCCCGACTATATATATTGTACAAAATTGTGTTTTATATTAAACTGGGCCTAGTGCCATGTATAAACATACCCCTTTATTGTGCATTCAATACTAAGCTATTCAAATAATACACAGGTTCATATATTCATGTTGTTATTTTAAACATGTGCAAGGTACAGTGAGTAGGGAGGCCGTGTCACTGCCTTTTATAAACATACCTTGTCAGCTGATAACAATGCCAATATCAACATTGTCTGTCAATAGCATGATAATCATGCATACAAGCTATTCAAATTGATGTTTTCATTTTAAACATAAATGTGGAAATGAAAAATGAGTGATGGCCTATTAGTGCCACTGCCATGCATAAACATACCTGTTATCTTTCATACAATACTGAACTATTACAATAACAATAATGGACACATTCATGTTTAGAGAAAAAAAAAAAGATTATTATTTTTTTTTTTTATTGTCTAATCAACCAAAACATTTCGCGGACCCGCTGCAGTACCTCCGCAGACCCCCTAGGTGTTGAAGACCTCTGCTTTAAACTATATCAATTGCTCTGCGTGCAATGCTGTGGGTGGGTGCATTGCATACACACGCTAAATGAGCGTCAGTGTCAGACACAGAGGATCACTGACCAAGCTGCATTATCTGACACCCAGTATCTGCTGGGTCAAGCCAATATGTTGCGTAGTCTGACCTGCGATTTAGAATCACTATTCATATTTTTTTATTTTAAAATTCCCTGTCCAAAATATTGCAAGAAATGTGTCTGTCTACCTTTAGACTTCTGGTCTTTGTCTGCAGCAGATAGACACTTAATCTACATGCTTAATCTAACAGCATGTAAATATGGGTCACTCCCGCTGTCCAGTGAAACCAGGACAATATTCATGATAAAACATATACTGATCAGAACTTTGAAGCTTCTTACATTCAACGGTGCTTTGTGCTGTAATCCATTATATTACATTCCAGTCAGGAGAAGCACACCAACTAAATATCACTGGGGCCGATTTGAAATGTCATGTTGTAGACTTTGATTTCAGGAACAGTGCCAAGTCATCTGGTGTGTAATCCCATATACCAACATAGAGGAGGCGAGCTGACGATGGGGTTAATTGGTATTTTGTGGAAAACAAACACTTGCAGCATCACTGAGGACACACTGTAAACAGAAGAATAAGCTCTTGTTAAAACCATCTATAAACAACAACTGACAGTGGGTGTCACATTACTGGGATAAGAATACCAAGGTGGAATAGTTTTCTGCAGGTTTCAAGCACTTCATAAACCATCACTGTCACCTGGTTAAAGGGAAGTAGTGTGCCAGAAGAAAATTTCAGAATTACAGAAGTCACAGTGCCCTGGCTTTTCACAGGCAACCATCCGGTTTTGGCCACCGTTATTGGCACTGCTGTTTTCTTTTCATAACCTGTACAATATCTTCAGAAATAGATAGAAATGTACCACATTTGTATCATCAAAATATTTAAATAGGATGTCCAAAGTAATTTAGCAGAAAAACATTATTTGTCAAGGTATAATTTCAAAGAACAAATGACATGGACAGTAATAAAGGCACCCTTCGTTAATATTTGGTTGCACACCCTTTGGCAATGATGACTGCCTCCAAATGTTTCTTGTAGCCATCCATAAGCTTCTTGCACCTGACAGCTGGTAGTTTCTACACTTGTCCTTTGCTATTTGTTCAGGTTTTTGAAGGTTGCAGGATTCCTTTCACCAATGCAAGATTTAAGCTCCCTCCAAAGTTTTTCAATGATATTGAGATCAGGACTCATTGCTGGCCATTTGGTCATTTTTTTTCCTTTTCAACCATTATTGTGTGCTATTGGTCTTTATTGTGTTGGAGAACCCATGATCTTTGACCTAAACCAATTATCTTACGCTGGGCACATTTCGCTTTCGAATCTCTTGGTGATCCTCTGATTTCTTCGATATGGTCAAGGTCTCCAGTACCCCCACAACTTTATGGATCCTTCACCATGCTGAACTGTAGGTAGGGTGTTCTTTTCATTAAAACCTTCATTTGGTTGTCTATAGAACAAAAAACTCTATTTTGGTTTCAGCTCTTTGGACTTTTTACATTGTTTTTTTCCACAGTATGTGCTAACCTTGTCATCAATATTCCTGTTACCCTCTAGTCCAAGGAGGTTCTTGACAGTTGCATGCTTAGCAAACCTTTTAATAACATTGCGCACTAAACCCTTTAGAGGTCTTGTGTTCAGTGATAATAGCACTTCTGATCCTCTCAGACAGCTACACAGTGATGGAGGAGCAGAGAACAGACTGGATGATGGTGGAGTAGAACAGAATCAGCAGCTCCTGAGGCAGGTTGAACTTCTTGAGCTGGAGCAGGAAGTTCAACCTCTGCTGAGCCTTTTTCCTGATGGTGTCGATGTTGGGGGCCCACTTCAGGTCCTGGGAGATTGTGGATCCCAGAAACCTGAAGGTCTCCACAGCAGACACCGTTCTGTTGAGTTGGTGAGGGGGGGGGGGGCAGTGTTGGGGGGGCTCCTCTTGAAGTCCACTGTCATCTCCACAGTTTTGAGCCTGTTGAGCTCCAGGTTGTTCTGACCACACCAGAGGACCAGCTGTTCAACCTCCCGTCTGTACGCAGACTCATCACCGTCCCTGATGAGGCCGATGACCGTTGTGTCGTCTGCGAACTTCAGGAGTTTAACAGACGGGTCCTCTGAGGTGCAGTCGTTGGTGTAGAGGGAGAAGGGCAGTGGGGAGAGCACACATCCCTGGGGGGCGCCAGTGCTGATAGTCCGGGTGCTGGATGTGATTTTTCCCAGCCTCACCTGCTGCGTCCTGTCAGTCAGGAAGTTAGTGATCCACTGACAGGTGGAGGCTGGCACAGTGAGCTGGGAGAGTTTGGGTTGGAGTATTGCTGGGATGATGGTGTTGAACGCAGAGCTGAAGTCCACAAACAGAACCCTTGCATATGTCCCTGGGGAGTCGAGGTGTTGCAGCATGTAGTGCAGTCCCATGTTGACTTCCTTATCCACCGACCTTACCGGTAGGCAAACTGCAGGGGGTCCAGCAGTTGCATGGACGACCCCCCCAAGACCAAATTTCCAGAGAGTAACAGAAAGAAATGTTGCAACCAAACAGATATTAACATTAATGTGAGCCATAGAGACAATTCAACCAAAATGGACTACAACAAAAAGTAGACCTAAATAATAATCAGAAACTCATATTGGGAACAGATTTTTGGGAGGATAGGGGAGGCAAGGGAGCAGCACAAGCTGTTACAGCTAGATGTTGGTATTTGTTTGTGTATTTACGATTTTTGTATTTTGAGCTGTTGAGAAACTGGTAAGATTAAAGAGTTTTGTTTTTCTTCATATAATGTGATTACATATTACAGTATCTCGTGAGGGGGAGGAAAATCAAAAGCTTTGGCAAACATGGGATCCATATTTTATGATATATCAGAATCAGATCATTAATATCATATCATTGATCATTTATATTGTTTTCAATAAATTTTCAGTGTTGTTTTTGAAATTGTGTTCAATCATGTTAGCACTCCTCTTTGCTGGTACACGGGTGTTTGACTCTGGACAGGTGCAGTTTACTTGCATGGTTCCAGAGGCAACGATGCTGCTCAGACATGTAGCATAGTGTATGTAGCACCAGTCAGATTGGAGGGACGATTCCATTTGTGCCCCGACACAGACATGATTTCTGCTGCCTGTAGGCCAGCATCACAATGTTGCTGTACAGTGGTGCTTTGCATGCAGTGGTTGGTGTTGATTGCAGCAGTCTTTACAAATCTGTGGCAGCATGGAGCCAACAAAGTTCATACCATTAGCTCTAGAATATCTAATGTGAGGAGAATGATTCAAAACAAGTTCTCATTATGCGGCAGTTAGCCTGCAATATTGTTTCTACCATCGGCAACTATAATGCTCACTTTGCCCGAGATGTTCAGCAATATCATTTTCGTTAGCTGCTGTCAATTGACAACATCAATAGAGAAAGGTGAGTATAATAACCTTCAAATAAAAACATGCAAGCTAGCTGAAGTTACATTGTTAACCTTACCATAGATTGCTTGTGTAGTTTGTCCGCTATTGGAGATGAACCCCAGGTGTTTCTCCCTGGCTGCTCAAACATAAATACTTGTAGTGTAACAACCAGGCTGTGCCTACTGGTTTCCCTTGTGTTTCCCCTGTCTCTCTTGTAAATAGACTTTACTTGTATAGCGCTTTTCTAGCCTTTCCGACCACTCAAAGCGCTTTCACACTACATTCACCTATTCACAGCCATTCATACACTGCCCATCAGGACTAACTAACATTCATACACCGTAGGCACAGCTACGGGAGCAATTTGGGGGGGTTAAGTGTCTGGCCCAAGGACACATTGACATGCGACTAGCGGAGCCCGGGATCGAACTGCCGATCTTCTGATTGAAGGACGACCCTGACTCCACCGAGCCACAGTCTTGGTTTCCCCTGCCTGTCTCTGTGTGTGCCGTGAGGGCGTGGCTCTTACCTGGTCTCCTCCCGGCTCCCACCTGATTACGGCTCATTCACCTCACCTGTTGAGTTTGTACAACTGCCTTCCATCTTCTCATCAACTCAGAATCTACCCTGGCTTTCCATCCACTCATCGCCAGATCGTTGTTGTAACCACAGTGGTAGTCATAGTCATTCTTGGCAGCGCCATACTTGTGAATTCTGAGTTTATTGCTTGTGTTATCGCTTGCCTGTACTTGCCCTGTCTCTCTGTGCCTTCAGAATCACCCTCTCCGGTTCCCCAGCCTGCCTGGCTCGCCAGCTTATTCCCGGACCTGCTACGCCATTCTCATCACCCATTGTCCCTGCAATAAACCTTTCACTTTATCTTATTTCTCTTGTCTGCTTTTGGGTCCAAACCTACAGACCGCCACATTTAGGCTCTCTTTGTTTCTTTCGTTGGCATCTTTTTGTTTTTATGTGCATTAGATGAATGACAGTGTAGCATACTTCTGGACGTTTTCATCCAGGCGAATGACCAGGTTTGAACACAGAACACAGATGGTCTGGGTGTATACTGCTTTCCCTAAACCAACCCTAATAAAGATGGGCGCTATCATTTCAACAAGAGGAAAACACTAATATATGGGTCAGTTCAACATCACACCTGCTTTGTTTCCTAACTTTTCTCGCTCTTCATTTCTTTCTCATTAATAGAAATAAATATCATCAGGAATTTGTGGATACTACGACTCTTATCGATACTCCTTATCAGTTCTGTTCATGATTTATTCAAATTTATATTTTAATCATAACTAAATGTTTCTTGAGTACATTAATGTGTACAATAGAACAGTCACTACATAAATGTAGTAATATCTCACTGGAAACAACATCTATAATACTAATAAAATAAATAATATTCCTGAGTGAAGAACACATATCCGTCAGTATCTGTCCTCCTGTCCTCTGCTGAGGGGACTCAGGGACCGTTTGTAGAGAGAGCTGCTTTGTCTCAGCCGGCAGAGGAGTTTACAAGAATTCAACACATTTTAAGATACGTAGTAAGAACAGTTAGACTACATCAGACAGCTTTTGTTTTAGCTGAGCTAGTGCTGTGTTTGCGTAAACATAGCTGCTGTGGATGAGAGATCGTTCATGATTGTTGAAAGTAGGGCTGCGCGGTATACCGGCATACCGGCTTCAATTTCCCATATGATATGAATTTTTCATATACCGTCATACCGGTGCCCAGCCGAAACAAATTCTGCTGCTCTTCAACAAGCAGCAAAATATATTGTTCGCCGCTAGGAGTGCTACGGACGGAGCTAGTTGTCTTACCTGTATTGAGTGGGAACCCTAGTCTACTACTACTTTATAACTTTATAACAACAATTATTATAACAACAATTAACAACCCACAAGTAATGCTCTTTAACAGGGCAAAACACCACGACTCAACAGTTTGTGACAGATAAACAATTTGTAGCACTAATAATTGTACATTTATACAATTTCTCCGCCGTAAACTGCATGCTGGGTAAAGCTCGCTAACAGCTGTGAGAGGCTCTGTCGCGGCAGTAACGTTACATTAAAGAACAGAAAAGAGCGATGCAGGATGAACAAAGACTGAACAATAAAAGGTATTTAGGTCAGACACATATGCAACGCTCATTACCATAATATGTGTGGTATTTGTTATAAATGTACATAGACGGTGATAAGAAGCAGTAGGCTACATGTAGCGGCTTCTTCTTTAAATTCCATTGGCGGATGGCAACCAACTTGCATAGTGCATACCGCCACCTACTGTACCGGAGTGTGCATTTTCAGGGTAACGTTTTCTTCACTGTTCTGATAATAATAAAATAAAATGATATACATATATATATATATATATATATATATATATATATATATATAAATAACTAAAGAAATAAACCTAAACAACACCTACTAACAACTAAATCCTACGGTCTAATCCCGTTTCTTTCCATGAAGGGGCTTAGGACCCAGGGGAATGTAGGTGAAGAAAACAGGAAGTGACGGAACGGAAGACACGCCACACAAACAGCTGTTCACCGCCGGTTGACCGGTCGTTCTTGTGTTAGTTTACGGTGTTAATTAATTAATGCATTAAGCCAGTGGCGGGCCGTCCTATAATGACGTCAGCATTACATGCCGCTCAGTGTCCATGTACAGGCTCTGCCGAGAGGTGCAGAGTGTGCTGTGATTGCTCAGTGGGCGAGCACGTGACTATCGTGAAACGAAACTTAACAGCCAGCAGAGGCTGTCGGGTAGTGAATCGCATCACGTTCAGCCAATCAAATATGGGCATTCTGACTGAGTGAGATGCACCATGAGAGGGGACTGAGACCAGGAAAGACACTGCAGAGCAGTACGTTCAACGTTCCAGTTGTGAAAATAATGTCTTTGGTTCGCGGCTTGTCATTAAGGACTGGCAGTGGATCCCACAGCAAGACCAGCTGAGAACATTATATTTTCCTGAATTTAGGCTTTTGCATTATTGAAACGACTCACACATAGTTACAGCCTTAAAAACGAGTAGATGCTGTGGCGCCATAATGTGGTTATAAGGTGGTATTTCAGCTGCAGGACCACTGCATTGAGGCGGAAAAAATACCGTGAAACCGGTAGAGTCTTAAAAAATACCGTGATATGGATTTTTGGTCATACCGCCCAGCCCTAGTTGAAAGGGTGTATTTTATGTCACTGATTTTAAAGAAGAGGAGGGGCCAGGACAAGGCATTGTCGCACCCCAATGGGAATGGGCCATGGAGTAGTTAGAAACCCACATTCTCAACCTGTGGTCCCTTCTTTACAGATCACAACCATTGAGTTGCATTACTCTTGCCAAGTGCTTTTATTTTAGAAAGAAGAATTTATTGTCACATCTGACCTGCTTTATTGCAGATTTAGTTTCTTTATCAAATCTGATTCAGGTATAAAATTCTTAACTTGGAACAAGATTTCCTAAAACAAAAACATAAAGGACATTGTGTTTGCAAGTGTACCAGATGTTCCCTCAAACCGCTCTGAAACACTTAGTGGTAGATGGAAACCCTGGAGTATGTTTAGTAAAGAGCTGGCACTGGATCAAACCTGACAGGCAATCTTTAACGCTGTGAATCCTAAATTACAGCCCTGCTACTGAACGTCAAGGTTAATTCCCTCGCCCAGTGTAATGAAATGATTCCACATGACACCTCCAATTGGTGCCTTTGGAATGCTGCCCACCAGAGAAGCTCCTTGTTATACAGCCTTTAAAATAGAAAATAAAATTGGCAATGGGACATTCAGAAGGAAAATTACTTTTTTTGTTGTAAAAATCCCTGCAGCTCTGTGTTCTTGTGTTATTTATTATTATTATTATTATTATTATTATTATTATTATTATTATTAAGGTTATTGAAAAATAGACATTTGACAAAAAAGAAGTTCAAAATATAAAGCTCTCCTTTAGATGTCTCAAAATAATATATTATATATGGTATTCTTACTCAAAAAATGTAAAGGCACTTAGTTTGCTCAGCAAAACTAATATTTGGATGATGATGAGAAATCTGGTCGCAAGCCAGCTGTCATGTTTATGTGGCAACCAATCTGCTCCCCCTCTTTCCATGTTCCACCAGTTTAAGTGCCCCCCTTACCCCTAACCATCCCCCTAAAACCATCCAAATACCCTGCCTCCTTTCAACACCCCTCTCCCCTCAGCTCCCTCCCTCCCATCACCCTGTGTCTTTTGTGTTCAATGCCACCAGGCAGATAATGTCACAGGCACTCAGCTTCATTGGCTCTATACCTGAATATAGTTTGACTGAGATCAAATAAATGTACAAATGTGTCTCTTCTTCTCTCTATTTTGGTCCATCTATGCTAAACTGATGCTTTACACCTCTGTATGCTGGTTGAAACACTCTCCAGGGTGGATTCATTTGAAAATGTCAGAAACAACATGGAGAAAACTGGGAAATGTGGATGATGGAGCACTAGGAAAACATTGAGTTTGCACATCACATGTGGAGGTTGGAGTGGTGGATGAGCATGTAGCTCATCCGACTTTCATGCAGGAGACCAGTGTCCCGTCACAGACATGCATCTAATGTATTATCATAGCTACAATCTTTAATCGTTTTATCTTTAAGTGTTTTGGACCACTAACCTTGACCGCAGTTTATTTGCTGTAAACTAACTTTAACTGTGCTGTTGCTGAAAATTTGAATGTAAAAAAAAAGAACAAAAAGACAAACAAAAAGAACAAAATCATAATCCAGGGTTTTGCAGAATTATCAAACATAAACAGTCTTCTTTAGCGATAGAGGTATGGGGATTACCAACCTTGTTTTCTCAAAGGGATGTCAGGTTAACGTTCACTGCAACACTTTCTACATCTCAGGAAAATACTTTTTGGAACTCTACTGGAGGGATGTTGAAAAGATAAGAATCATCTCAACATTGTCAGTCTATTCCAACTGTCAGTTTCTATTGATGCAGTGAGCACAGCAGTTCCTCTGAAGCTTGCTTATAATACCCCTGTCTGTATCAGGAATACACAACATTAACATCTGCCACCGGCCCAAATCTGTGTGTTTTCTTCTACCACAAAACATACAAAAGCAGAAACAATTATCTTGTCACACAGGCACCTCATTATACCCCACTGATCAATAATGCTTTCAGTAAGGCAGAGTTTATCAGAGCCGTCCTTTAGTTTAGATTGAGGAGCTTTGAATTAGCTGTCACTGATAGCTGTCACAGCAGATTACAGAAATACACAGCGCACACACTGCTGTCAAAGTCACATTGTAACACTGCTTGCTTGTCCAGATGATACTAATAATAATTATGGATTCATAAGCAGCTTACAACATAAGATATTTATGTTTTTTATCATCTTCTATCTGTCTATCTCCACTGCATGTTTGTATACTGGATTTTCCTCTTTAAAACAGTTGTGTTCAGCAGATATGCTGACACATTGAGTAGTATGTTAAAGAGGACGTTTGGGTGTAAGAGTGGTGCTGAAGAGAAGCCCACAGGATCAACACTCTCAATAGAGTTGATCCCTTGGGGAGTCTGACTGTGACCAGTAAAAGGACACAGGCGAGCAGGGTGGACAATGGACGGACATGGTTTTGCACATGCCACACTGTGAAACCTTGTGTGCCAAAATTGAGGTCAGTCCGACTTTCGGACCCTCACAGCTACCTGGATGAGTCATGCAGAGCTGGACTACACTGACCTGGGTCCACTGGCTTTGTGCACTCAGTGTGTGGAACTGATCTCAGTGGTACAGTTCAGGATATGCATTTGTGTTGTATCTATCCTGTGGCCTTTGTGTTCATCCAAAGAGAAAACATAGCCAGAGGGCAGTGGAAAAACTGAGGCTGAACAAGTTGTCAGTACAGACTCTCTGCAGGAGATAATGAAGCCAGTCCCACCCAAAGCTCCTGCCTCCCCTCACCCTTCTTATCTGCCTCCCTCCCTCCCTCCTCTGGGACGAGGGCATTCAAACACATCCGATAGATATGCTGAGAAGCAGACTCACGTTCAACCACGTTCAAATTCATGACAGACTCATTGATTTTGGTGTCACCGAGGCACAGCTACCTCTGCTTTTGTGTTTGTTTTTGTGTGTGCCTATGTGTTTTCTTAGGCTTCTTCCTTAGCCAAGTATAATAAAATAAAAAAAATGAAAAATGAAAGGCTCCACTTCATTAATTGGCTCTGGGTCTGGAATCACTTCTAATCATTTAGGCGGAAGAACTTTTAAGAAGTGTAGAATTTCAGGATACTATTAAGTATGAAAGTAAGAATAAAAAAGTGGTTTATCTATTTGGAAGATAACTGTAAAAGTTAAAATTAGAAAGCCTTATATCAAGCAGTTAAAATGCAGTTATGTGTAGCTCTGTTTTTAACCAAAGACGCCAAAGAATCATCATCTTGGAACACAGGAGTGCACTCCTCTACACGACGTAACGGAGCCAATGGAATCAAACTAAACAGAGCTTATGTCCTAATCAAAGCCAGTAGGCGGAACATTTCCTTAAGAGTGAGTGTGTTTCTCGCTGCAGCTGTGTTGTGCAAGCACGTGGCCGGTGCAACCACCATGGGCAGGAGTATCAGCACCACGCACATGAGCAGAGATGACAGGTAAGCATACAGTCTGTTGCTCGCTGATTTCAGTGGATGCCGTTTTTCGCTACAGTGGAGCCAATGCCTTCTGAAGCTAGCCACATTTGGTCAAGGTGGCGATTTGTTATTCCTAAAAGCACATAGAACATTGATAAGTATAGACAGCACATTCAGCATGGAGCCCAACAAACTACACTTGTCTGACACTGACTCCAACGCCTCCACCGCCTGCGCCATCTCGTCATCCTCATCACATCCTCTATAAGGCGCTTTTTGTATTTCAGGATGATTCATACTATTTAAAGAAGAAATCGACCTGCTTTATAGTCTGCTGTGCATTACGTTATTGCTCTGCTAATATGGTAGAACCCCCTTCTCTCTGGAGGAGACAAAGTTTAGAGAAGACGCTATACACCGGTCTTCATCGGAGGCAGGACACTGGAACTAACAGTAAACAACTTGCCTCACTGCGCTGTTTCTGATTCATTCAAAATACATTCGAGCAATCATATTGCTGCCATAAAAGGAGGCAGGAACAGAGCAAACAAAACCAATAGAAACTTTCTCATCCAGTGGGACCGTTGTAGAACTGATTGAAATTAAATTTGATTTAAACGCATTAGTAATGAAAATCAAATTAGTGGTTGGGCATTCAGAAGAGTGAAAGGGCAACGCGTTCTCATACCAACTGTTCTCATTCCAACTGTTCTCATTCCAACTGTTCTCAT
>NW_022280115.1:1434494-1438560 GCF_004355925.1 Anarrhichthys ocellatus
ATATATATATACATATATATTTTATATATATACAGTGTGCAACATGTGGTGTTTGTACAGTCAGTGCTGACAGCTCATGGTGATGTGGGAAAAGTTCAAGTAACCTCTTAGTTCAGTGTGGCTTTGTGGCACAAGGCAGTAAAACTGCCTGTGCCAAAGCACACTGTATATTATCCATCGGGCTTAATCATAATAATCAGCTTTATCCAAAAGTTTGGCGCGCCTCTCCTCACACAGCGTTGCCAACAGCGGCGTGAAAAATACATCAAAGCGTGCGGCCTGATCGGGAATAGCGTGGAAACTATTTTTCGGAGAGATTCGCCCAGCGGTTTTCCCGAAAATCCCGGAAAACCCCGAAAAACGGAGCAAAATGAAGTTTGGCACGCTTCTCCTCACACAGCATTGCCAACAGCGGCGTGAAAAATACATCAAAACGTGCGGCCTGATCGAGAATAGTGTACTATCTATTTTTCGGAGAGATTCGCCAAAGCGGTTTTCCCGAAAATTCCCGAAAATCCCCAAAAACTGAGCAAAGTTTCTCCATTGACTTGAATGGGGTTTCGGCGTGAAGAGAGCTAAAAAAAACACTTAAATTTGGGCCCATATTGACTAGCCATATTTTAACGTAGAAATATGATTCAAAGTTTAAAACGTAGACAAAACGCTGCACTTTATTGAGCCAAAGGGACATTTTGATAGCCATCACAGTTTTCATGAAGTCACAGATTAAGTTTCAGGAACATTTTGGGTCTGTTTCAGATTTTATAATGGGTGTGTATTGCGCAGCTCGTTAAGAGCTAGAGTGAGAGCATAACTGTCAGAGTGGAGCAGAGCAGGAAAATATTCTGTGATTTTTCCAAACAAATTGCTCTAGCTCCCACAATTTTTACTCTTTATACACCATTTTGGCCAAAAAGCTTGGAAATGTTGTGCTGTCTCACACAGATGTCTGTGGAATCCAACGGACTTACACATGTGGCTCAAAGAGCCGCAGAGCGACATGAACTCCAACCAACTGCTCCATTAGACTCCATGTTAAATCTCACCACTCATTTCTCAAAGAAAGCAGACGGTACCAGTTTTGCATATTGCGCTCCAGCTCACATTTTTAAGACCACAAACATAAAAAACACATCTCCGCGTTTGCCAGAGTCTTATCTCTCTCACGGTATCGATATTTTATTGATTAGTCTCATGGTTTTGGTATAAAGGGCATATGTTTTACAGGTAGTTTTGTTGAAAATCACTGTTCACTCTCTCTTAATTAGCCTCTAACACACAGGTGCTCCAATCATCAACATGCACCCAAGCACACAGGTGTTTATATGAGCTCATTAGTGATGTTGATAAACACACAGAGGCACTGAGACACACACGCACATACACTCCTCTCCCTCTATCTCTCTCTCTCTCTCTCTCTCTCCCTCTCTCTCTCTCTCTCTCTCTCTCTCTGTGTGTGTGTGTCTCTCTCATACAGTCATTCAGGTCTTGGAGACTTTTAGAGGACTCCTGTCTGCCTGTCTCACTCTCTCACTCTGTCTCTCTCTCCTCTCTGTCTCTCTTTCTGTCTCTCTCTCTCTCCCTCTCTGTGTCTCTCTTTATCATACAGTCATTCAGATCTTAGATATTTTTAGAGGACTTCTCCCCCCCCCCCCATTTCAAATTAAAAGCCCCACAGAATGAATTCTAACTGGAATGCTTGTGATGAAGCCTCTCATTTTAGTGTCAAACATTATGATTCTGTCTCCTCTCCCCCTCTCTCACCCACCCAGTCCCACCCTTTCAAAATAAAAGCCCCACAAATACAAGATTCAATCCAAGAGTATGAATCTAAAATGCAGAAAAGAGAGTAGCGCTATCTCAATTGAACCTGAACGACACTACCGGTAACATTGGCGTGTGTATATATTGCGATTTCTTCGGGCAGTAGAAGCCACACTGTCAAAATTTCTTTAGGAATTTTCTAGTTTGGTCTGGATCTCTAGTTAAAGGTCAGCATGCAGCTCTTTATCTGATCATCTCTGCTCATCAGTAGACTTTTAAATGCTGAGATAACAGACACTAATATTATCAATGCTGCAATGCAATACGTTTGTTTTGGTCAATCTTCACTGACTAATGGAACCAACTTGATATGTGTTTATTATACACAGATCTGAATTCAGAGTAGATCTTGGTACAGCATGTATAGATTGGACACAGTCATAGCAGAAACTTCATGTAACATCACATTTGCTAAACTTAATGAAGCTCTAGCGTAAGTTCAGGCAGGAAGACTGTACTCTTGCATGCCTTAGCCCGTAGTTTATTTATCATACATCTGCCGGTCACTTCTCATGCATGCTCACTTAGAGTTTCATTTCTCAGGGCTGTCAATCATGATATCAGCTGTTTAGATCAGCTGGTCTCCTCTATCCAAAAGCACAACTAAACAATTACATCCTTAGCCTATCATCTTGCTGCTCTGTACCTTTAATACGTTCATGTTGTTGTTATGCACCCCTCCACCTCCCCATCTCCACCCAGTCTTGCAGATCCAGCAGCCTCATCAGCCACCACCACCAGTGTCTGGACTCTACAGGGGGATTTAGCTTGCTGCTGCTCAGGGCACACGCCCCTTGAGACGTCCCTGTAGAGTCCAAGCGCCAAAGACTCTGTCAAGACTTTATTATCACATATCATCTGTTGTTGACAAATAATTCATCTGACTTATCTCTCCTGACTGCAATACAGTTTGCTCCACATCAAGCAGAATTCCACATATTCACTCCAGCAGAGGGAGAAGGCAAAACAGTGTGTGTAACCCTTGATCAAGACTATTTATTATGGCAATAGGGACCATCATCAAGGTCTTCATCTTATCTTAACAGCCAAGTGTGAAGGACTCTAGGGCAGGGGTGCCCAATAAATCGATCGCGACCAGTCGATCGCGGAGGTAGTGCGGGTAGATCGCATGCCATTCAAAAAAATTAGATGTCCGCATGGCATTTGCCACTTGATTTTCTAACACACGGGTCACCACGTATGCGCTACTGCAAAACTCCGGCGAGCTAATTAGTTAGCCTTCCAATTTATTTCTACTAAAGAAGCTAAAGCTAAAGCGCCATGATTTGGGAAACGTCCAAAACCTCGCGTCAGAGCTGGAGACTCAACGGAAGACGTGCGCGTAACTTGACAGTGCGCGCTACACAGAGCAGATTGACAAGTGTCTGTCAGAGTTCGACAAACGCTTTCGAGACGTTGCTTTACTCGAGCCAGTTGCTACACTTATGTGCTGCACATTTCGGGAAGATATTGAGGTTGATTCACTCGCATCAAAAATTGCCACGCTGTTTCACCTGAACTCGTCTGGAGTGGAGGATGAGATTCTGACACTGCAAGCTGACATTCACCTGAAGTCCAGGGCTCATGGACAGTTTTCTCACAGAGGAAAAGTACCCAAACATGAGGACATGTGATACCTTCTTGACTGCATTATTCGGCTCTACTTATTTATGTGAGTCAGCCTTTTCATACATGAAGAACATTAAGTCCATACACCGTTCCACCATGACTGATGATCATTTGAAGTCTGCTTGAGGCTGGCTACCAGCAGCTACTGTCCGGACTATGCAACTCTGGCCAATCCCATTCAGTGCAAGTCATCAGAGTAAGGTAATGACCAAACATGTACAGAATTGTATTGTGCCATAAGGGTTCATGCAGTTAACATATATTGTAAATATAAAGTATACTCAGTATATATATATATATATAAATAAATAGATATTCAACATTTTTAATGTAGGTAGATCATTTTGACTTGGTAATTTGAAAAGTAGCTCGCAAGCTGAAAAAGTGTGGGCACCCCTGCTCTAGGGCCTCTCAGGATATCAAATATAATGCTATAGACATTACATTAGATTACATTACAGTCATTTAGCAGATGCTTTTAACCAAAGCGACTTACAATAAGTGTATTCAACATCAGTATATAATTAGTGCATCTCCTATTTTAAACAAGCATCTAAAACTAATACGAATACAATAAGTGCAACAAACTAATATGAATACAATAAGTGCAACA
>NW_022280115.1:1438570-1458019 GCF_004355925.1 Anarrhichthys ocellatus
ATGAATACAATAAGTGCAACAAACTAATATGAATACAGTAAATGCAAGTACAGTAAGTCCATCGTAACCCAGGACCTAAAGTGGGAGCTGAACATCAGCTGCATTACCAAGAAGACTCAGCAGAGGATGTACTTCCTGAGGCAGCTGAAGAAGTTCAACATGCCAAAGACCATGATGGTGCACTTCTACATTGCCATCATTGAGTCCATCCTCACCTCCTCCATCACCATCAGGTACCATTGTATCCTTTGCTCTGCTGAGCAGCTGATTTGCTCCATACTATAGCAGTCGGGCTCATCAACAAGGCCCGAGACCCCAACTGACAATTCTTCTTCACAACCTAAATATACACTTGACACTTTAATAACAGACTTATTTTAACAGACTCTTATATTGATTGTTTGTTTATCACATTTTGTTGTACATTTTCATGTCTATTTTTAATTATGTCTATTGCACTGTGTTTATTGTCATGCACCAATCACCGGGTCAAATTCCTTGTATGTCCAAACATACTTGCCAATAAACCGATTCTGATTTTGATGTATAAAAGAAGAAAGTGTCATTACGTCATCGAGACAGGATTCCAATTTTGCATTGGTACCAGACTTTAGTGCTAGTTCTATTAAAATGAATTGTGCTGGCATAGCAAGTCCCACTATAACCCATCATTTCATTTAATTCAATTCAATTTATTTTGTATAGCCCAAAATCACAAATCACAAATTTGCCTCAGAGGGCTTCATTCATCATGACTGTGTTCTACTAAACCTTCTACTAAAGAATTCTCTTACACAAATCAAAATAAGTAAATTATGTGATTATGTGATTGACTGATATTTTGAATCTAAATGTGCATGTTTGTTTTCCTTGTTGTTTGCTCTCGAAACAGATCATGGCTCCGCAGCAGCTGCATATAGCTCTACTCAAGTTAGCTACATCATGATACATGACCAAACTAGTTTGCTGACCAAATCAGTTTATTAATGGCTCTGAGTATAACTGGTTGGACTCGATGATATGGCCTGTCTGTGTTAGATCAATATAAGACTTGCCTGCAGGCATTGTATGCAACAATTGCCTGCAGTTTGCCTTAGTGGTTTACTTCATACCAGTCTTCTAACATGATTTGCTAGCACACATAAGTCATGACAGAGATAAAGCTCGAAGGGCTGTACAATTTGCTATAACTCACCAACACTGCAGCTTCCTGTCTGTTTGTTTTACACCTTTACAAGGATTATTTCTGGCTAATGTTGAGGGTTTTATCTCCAAATGAATGTAGGACATCTCAACAGAGATATTGCTGGCTAACGTTAGCGAAACAATGTGCAATTGCTAATTTAGTTCATTGACAAACAAAGTAACAAGTACCGGTGTAAAGGTTCAGATTTATAGACGCATTACCAGTCCTTGAAGTGGGCAGGTACTCATCGGTACCGGCACTTCTCACAATCTGTCGGTACTCTCAATCTCTCCACATCAGGTTCTCTGGGCAAATCATAATGGAGTGCAACGATTAGAAAGTTGTTGGTCATACCATCTTTATTTGTTGAACAAATAGCCTATAATGAAACATTTCTTGAAAGTTTTCTGAATCTGCTCTTTTGATTTACAGAATATGGTTTTACCAAACGGCAACTTCCGGTTCTGTAAAGTGAAGCCAATACAGAAATGTCTTAAACTTGCATTTTATCTACTGACCACCAGGGGGCGACTCCTCTGGTTTCAAAAATAAGTCTGATTATATGGAAGTCTTGTATAAAATGACTCTACTTCTCTCTTGATTTATTACCTCAGTAAACATTGTAAACATGAGTTTATGGTCTCAATCTCTAGTTTCAAGTCTTCTTCAATACAGCATGATGTTCATTTAGTACATTATGCTCCATTTAGAGTTGACTGTAAAGCGGAGTTTTCTTTGGGGCGAGGCTACGTTGTGATTGACAGGTTGCTGCGGCTAGCAGAGTTGTATACGGTGTCTCTACGTCACTCCTCCGCATTCCAAATATGGTCACCTCCGTTCAGAAAACAAGATGCTGATAGCCGTGATCCAAGATGGCGACGGCCAAAACGCTTTATAAAATGTGGCAATTGGTGCCACCTCCTGACAACGATAGAGAGAAAAGGCTGACATTAGCCCTCCTGAATATTATTAAATATCATTAAGAGTTTGATGTTTGGTTAGTCAGTAATAACAAAGATACTCCATTACAATCAAATACATGTATACTAACGGCGTGGCACCAAGAGTTCAGTGACGTAATGACCTTTAATATAATCCTTGTTGCAGTGTATGTGAATAACATCAAGTGACAGGAAGTAAACATGAACCCAAGCTGTTGCCTAGCAATGTCAATCCATTAAAATGATCTACTGGCTCTTTGTGAAATAAAATATTGTTTTCGGTCTTTTAGAGAGTGCTACTAAAGATAAAGTTAGCTTAGCATTAGCAAAGAGTGAAAAAATAGAGAAGGCTTCAATTTCATCTCAAATTTATCATCACTTTTTGTTTGTCAAGTAATTCTCAGTTTATACGACACAACTTAAGCCTTGATTTTCCTCTCGCTGACAGTTTTTGGAGCTCATGGACAAAAGTCCCAAAGGCAAATCGCAAATCGGCACTCGAGCATCTGTGAACTACTCAAAGACTCAAGTCGAGAGGCTCTGCCCCGCGGATGCATTCCAGATTTCAGCATGCTAAATATCTGGATCTGTTGGGAGCTTGTCTCACAGCCAATGAGAGCACAAGATACGAGTTGAGAGGAAACCTGGCAGAGGGGTCGTCTCGCCCGTAACTACTAGGGGTGGGGGAAAAATCTATACAGCATAGTATCGCAATATTTTGCGTGGCGATATTGTATCGATACACGGACGCTAAGAATCGATCTTTTATTATATAAACTATTAAAAAAAATGTACTAGAAAAATCAAATCAATTGCTTTTTCAGTCCACTAGATGGTGCTGAGCTGTTTTCTGGTGAGGTCAGCAGAGGTGCCGGGTCAGCGTGATTGGTAGGAAGTTGATCAAAACAAAGATGGCGACATTGGAGAAAGAAATCAGAAATGCACCATCCGCGTTTAAATCAGACGTCTGGACTTATTTTGGATTTTTTAACAAGGAAGGGAAGGACATGGATATGACGCATGGATATGACGCATGGATATGATGCATGGATATGACGCATGGTTATGACGCATGGTTATGACGCATGGATATGGAGCATGGTTATGACGCATGGATATGACGCATGGTTATGACGCATGGATATGACGCATGGATATGACGCATGGATATGACGCATGGTTATGACGCATGGATATGACGCATGGTTATGACGCATGGTTATGACGCATGGTTATGACGCATGGATATGACTCATGGATATGACGCATGGATATGACGCATGGATATGACGCATGGATATGACGCATGGATATGACACCGTCGCGGCGTTTTTTCACCGACACAGTCGTGCCCAAGCTCTACAGAAGTTAAGCTTAAAGTTGAGGAGTCTTCAAGTACAGCAGAAAGAGTTGCATTAACTTGCGATGCGTGGAAGTCAAGCGCAGTGGATTCCTATGTGACTATAACAACACAATATCTCGGGACTGGTGACTGCTGTCTCACGTTCTCCAAACTAGAGCAGTACACATAAGTCACACCGGGGCAAACATTACAGACCTCCTGCAGCACAAGATGGGGGATTGCCGACAAAAACCTGGTGGTTGTAACAACGCTTCTAACGTGGGCGTTGCCGTTCAGTTAGCGGGATTCCTGCATGTGAAGTGTTTCGCTCACACGCTCAATCTGGCCTCACAACGGGGTTAAATCTGCGAACAGTAGCCAGGCTCATGGGGAGAGTGCAGCGCATAACTGTCTCTCTGCCCTCGACGTCCACGCATCGCAAGTTATACTGAGTTATATAAGTCTTATATCCTACTTATATAAGTTATAGACACGTTTGCATTCAGTTAACTTGGACTATGTAGTAATACAAACAGTTCAGTTTGTCAGGTTTATGCAACATTTATGACATTGTTGGTCAGCCTGTCTGCTTGACAATCCTATTTTGCTGCAATAAAAATGATTGAAGTGAGATGAACAGACTGAAAACTTTATCTTATTAGATAAAACATGTTGACACAGTTTTCCTTTGGGGACATCATTTGAAGTTGAAAAAAGTAATAAATCGCAATATATGTTATCGCAATACTCAGAATATCGCAGTATCGTAAAAATACCGCAGTATCGTGATAATATCACAGTATCGTGATAATATCGCAGTATCGTGATAATATCGTATCGTGACCTAAGTATCGTGATAATATCGTATTGCGGGACCTCTGGTGATTCCCACCCCTAGTAGCTACCTGAGCTGTGTTGCATTTTGCAGTTGTTGTTGCACCTGGAGTGTTGGATTTTTGCATGAATAAAGATCACACATAACAGTGACAGATCTGCATAGGGGTAATAGTAAAAGAGTGGAAACAGCCTTTTTTTGTGTGCCGACGACATCATAACGCTGCAACCGTGTCGCTTCTCGCGTGTGTTGTCCTGATAAGGGATATCATAGGGGATTTAGTGGAAGTTGTGGGTGATCCATGTTAAAGTTGACCTGTGGAGTTTTGTAAACAGACAAAAGTCATGTTTACATACATTGTAACTCACCAAAAATAATTGTGTGATTCCCTGAGGTCTAACAAATGTGTTGAATGCATTCTGTTCTTTTAAAAAAATGTTGATTACTTTGCAAAAGTAATCTAAATGTCTCTAATGTACATGTATCTAAAAGACTGCAACGCTGAGCACAAATCATTCGTATTTGTTCTCAAATAGAGATTCCAAAACAACATTACAAGTGAACTATTTACAATCCACTACCTAAAACTCAAAAGCACACTTTTGCTAACCTCTGTTAAATGTTGTCTAACAGCTTTTACCCAGCTCGGATTAGTCTGACTCTACCTTTCACATGCAGCGCTGCACGTCATGATATACTGAGGACATTTATCTCTACCTTGATGTTATAGACAACATTCAATTAGTAGGAGGGAAACCAGGTCAGATCCCCTGTGAAGACACCACCTGGCTCCCCGTCTAACACTCACTGACACACATGCACACAAGTGAGAAAGATTTACAGTGTATTGGTTGATTAACCCCAGCATAGAGGAGAGATTTTATGTTTTTAGGTAGTGTTTTAATGTGATCTATTTTTTAATTTTAGCATACATTTAATTTGCATGGAACCTTTTATACTTAAATAAAATCTGTTTTTATTAAAGCTTACATCTGTTCATTGCATTTACCTAACCATAACAGGGAGAGGATTTTTTGGGGCATGGTAATTAGATTGCGTTGTATTTATTACATTGTATATATTGACCCATATTAATAATCTATATTCTGGTATTTGTTAGCAGAAATTGAAGTCTCATTTCCTTATTCTACGACAGCGTTCTGGAACGCACCGCCTGAGACACGTAGCGGTGTGATTGGTCTGTGCTCTGTGAGTTTGGAACATGATTGGTTGAGCAGACCGGTGCCCGACCGAACGTGGCTCCACAACAGCCGGGCACGTAAAGACACACGCTGCACTGACAACCGCGCCAAGTTAGACGGAACTAGGCGGAGGGACACGAGACGTCACTGTGCCTTCAAGATTAAAGCAGAGCTCGTCTCGTATGGAGTAGGCCTATAATCAATGTGTACTTACTGGGACTTACTGTCTTCATGTTAAGTGTCTTCTCAATCCACATCTATTACCATAGTCAGTATAGTCGTGTCATACTCAAGTATTGCAAAATGTTGTTAAAAATTTGTTTTACGTTGGAAGTCACGACCGGAAAGTAAACACTAGTAGTGTGAATGAAGCTGTCAGTGAGTTGTGGTGAGATACTAAGCATGTACAGAAAAAGTAGTTCACGACAGCTCGTCATTGTAACGTTAGTCACAACACCGCGTCCGCTGCCAGCTGACTAGCTTGCTCTCATCGACAGGTAAGACAAGCTACCTGCTAGCCGACCAGCTACCCCACAGCCTCGATATGTACCGCGGGCACTACTGCCAAATATAGGAACGTCATTTGGTCTCGCGTAATAATAAAATAGGTTTTACGTTTTGTCTCGAGTCAGCCCACATTTCGGCATGCACCCAATACACCAAGCACCACAGGTTAGGATCCTAGGTCTACTTCATGTTGGTTCTCCTGTTCTTCTCATTTGACCGAAGTACCCAACTGCACTTCATTGTCACAGTGTACACTTGTTTGCTTTACTTCCCACATGTGTTCCAAGATTTCTTCAACAGAACACACGATGCACGTCTGCCCGCAGGCTGAGCGGTACAACACTGCCAGAGGTTTCGGGTGCAGTCACCATCTGCTACCATCAAACGACTGACTGAACACCTCTAGCGTTATCACTGAGTGAGGCGTTTGTGTGCAGCACGCGCTGCCAAGAGTTGTCTTTGCAATGGCTAAAGTAACCTAACCTGAGCTAACAAGGAAGGCAAATGGAGAGGCTGCAAATGCGTGTCACCTGTCCGCGTGCACGTGGCAATGCAGGCCACTTTAGGGTTGCCCGACATCATACATAGTTGACAACTCTTCACACGCAGTCCACGTGAACTCGGTGGAGTGAGCGCATTCAAGGGTCTGGACCCAAGCAAAGTCCAGGGTGATCTTCTTTATTGTAATGTAACCTCCGCCTTAATTGTTGTTTGTATGCACATGTAATTGTTTTGCCACATGTAATATTAGTTATTTAAAATCAACATTTTGAGCAACTATTTAGGTGTAAATAAAAACGTGAGTCCCATCTAAGGCCAACTAATGACAGGAGAGCATGTGAAAGCCCATGGTTCAGATCACAGCAAAACAAAAACAGAATCATTTTAATGTTTATTAATGATGACAATAATGACAAAAAATAAATTATTATTGTCTCGAATACCACAAATGCAACATCAGTCAAAATAGACATTTAGATATAAATGAAATTTCAGAGATGTTTTGGAATACATTTATTTATCCAAAGTGCTCTTTAATTATTTGTTTTTCCCAGTAAACCTCAAACACATCGAACTGTGACCCCAAAACTCTGCTAGCTAAATACTGAATTGTGGACTTTGCATTCTGCTTAAATCCTAAATTACACCTTCGTGATTGTGTCTCACCTTCACTCCAGCCAACCACTGCTTACACATCAGGGTGAGGCGGATGTTTCAATCCAGACTGGCACCAAAGGTAAAGACGCTTAATGATAAACACAACAACAGCATGCTGCAGCTGATACATGAGGGAATCATTGGTTCCTAAAGAAGGTCCTCCCGTCACACATGTAATGGGAACGCTACACAGTTACTCACATTCATTGTATGCTTTGAAACTGAATTTTAGAAGCTGGAATACCTTTAAATCTCAAACACGCAAACTTGTCACCTTTAAGCAAAATTGGCCTCTTTGAATGTGAAATAGGACGCCAGCGTGATTCATGAGAGTGAGGGGCTTTAAATCTTTGTCACTCCTGTTGCATGCCTGAATATTTGAGTGTGTGATACCTGATAGCACAATCCTTTAGAGCAGGGGTCTTCAACGTTTTTCAGGCCAAGGACCCCCAAACTGATAGAGAGATGGAGCAGGGACCCCCGGCAATATATATTGTATACAATTGTTTTATATTAAACTGGGCCTAGTGCCATGTATAAACATACCTCTTTATTGTGCATTCAATACTAAGCTATTCAAATAATACACAGGTTCATATATTCATGTTATTTTAAACATGTGCAAGGTACAGTGAGTAGGGAGGCCGTGCCACTGCCATTTATAAACATACCTTGTCAGCTGATAACAATGCCAATATCAACATTGTCTGTCAATAGCATGATAATCATCATACAAGCTATTCAAATTGACGTTTTTATTTTAAACATAAATGTGGAAACGAAAATAAGTGATGGCCTATTTGTGCCACTGCCATGCATAAACATACCTGTTATCTTTCATACAATACTGAACTATTAAAATAATGGACAGATTCATGTTTTGAGAATTATTTTATTTTATTTTAAAAAAAAAAAATTTTATTGTCTAATCAACCAAAACCTGCGTGGACCCCCTGTTGAAGACCTCTGATTTAGACTGTATGGACCCAGTATTAGAGGTGAAATGCTGCACTCATTTGTTTGCAGCATAGCCAGATCACACGCATCTTTAAAGCCCCTGAACAATGAGCATCCACCCAACAGGCCGTCTCTCTTCTTTGGCCAGTTAGAATCTCAGGACTATGTGGACATGCAGACACTGAGTTTACATATCCCTCACATCCGCTTTTACTCCACCTGTTAGGTTGCATCAACTTCCACCTTTACTGGGTTTTGGTGACTACAAATTACAAATGATTCCAAATTAATTTAAATTGTAACTGTCTGTTCTCTTATAAGTCAGAGAGCTCATCAAAGAATCAAAATGATACGTATGATGGTATGTGGACAGTTAATACAAATAGAAGTACAGAGAAGGAGCCCCTGGTTCCTGAAGTGTTTCTCCGTTCTGTGTTCCCGTTTCATTTTGTTTCTTTGAATGAACACAGAGAGTCAGGACTCTGCGGGATAATGTAACGCTCATAGCAGTTTGAATTATGTGCACTTTCTTTCTGACAAATCAGGTTTGCTCTTTGTCATTTTGGCGAATGGCTCTAAATACTACGATTCCCATGAGCCTCTGCCCCTGTTGCTCTGGAGAAGGAACTAGTCCGAGGCACAGCTCAGAGCAGTAGCAAATTCCAAACGCTTCTTTGTTGACATTGTTATAATTCCTGAATTCATCCAAAATTGACCCAGAGTCCAAAAGTGAATTAATTTCAGCTGCAAATTGTAAAATCCATTTTCTTAAAAGCGTAAGCATCTGTTTCCAGCTGTTTGTTAGTAAATGATTGTAGTTGAGAGATTTTCTGACTCACTTCATGTGCTGGCGAATAATTCAGTTGAATGGAAAAGGGCAGTTTTGCTCATTGAACTCCTTTATAAAAGACGTGATGATGGGATGTAATGTGCTACGGTCTAATTAGACTCTCAGTATAACTGTCTGCCTGTCCTGTTAGGTCACCAATATGGCCTCATGGATTATTCAGATGACTGTGATGGTGCTGTCTGTCTTCACCAGGAGCAGCCAGGGGAAGAGGGACAAGGAGATCTACTGCTCTGGTAAGTCCCCGGTGCTCTAACTGTACCATGATGCTGGTCGTAATGTGACCAGTCAAGTTATTTAACAGACATTCAATCTGTCAGGTTTGAAGTTTGAAACTGCTATGCTATTTGACCCAGTGACACTAAGGTCCATTCCCTCTCTATTAACACCGTTGAAGGTGTTGGTTTTGAGTTTGTTGATACATATGAATATTATCTGGGCTGAACAAAAACATTACCTGCAACCACTGTTGTGCCAACTCATTTTCAGCATCATTTAAAAAAGAATAAATGAGTTGCTGCGATCTTTCTTTATATTCTATCTGAAGGTCAGACTGTCAGCAGCTGTACCTTAATGTCTGTAATATGCTCCGTATACACACGAGCACAACGTTACACCAGGAAGGAGCTGTGGAAGATCTAACCTTTACTGTGTAACATCACCCAATGTTTGCACGTCACAGCTCTATTGTATCAGTGTATACGTTGGTCAATAAACAGCAGTAGTTAGTGGTGCAACATGCCCCAAAACAATGTCTCCGTTCAGCAGTCTGTCCTCCAGAAAGCACCGATAACACTGCTCTATGTCTCCGTTCAGCAGTCCGTCCTCCAGAGAGCACCGCTAACACTGCTCTATGTCTCCGTTCAGCAGTCCGTCCTCCAGAGAGCACCGTTAACACTGCTTTATGTCTCCGTTCAGCAGTCCGTCCTCCAGAGAGCACCGTTAACACTGCTCTATGTCTCCGTTCAGCAGTCCGTCCTCCAGAGAGCACCGGTAACACTGCTCTATGTCTCCGTTCAGCAGTCCGTCCTCCAGAGAGCACCGGTAACACTGCTCTATGTCGTGGTCACAGTAACCATATCTGAGAGATACTTTTCAAAAATGCTTACGATATGTATTTATCTTATACAATGCATTTTGGCCTCTATATTATTATATTATTGTTGGGTCATGTATTTAACTCAAATATTGATTTTGGTCTTGGCCTTAAAATTCCCAAAATCGGTTTGGCTCACCGATCACTTTCATCCCAAGTGAACATGACGAAGCTTCAGCTGACCGTCTGTGCCAACAAGAATAATGAATCAAAATCCAACAATAAAATCCAGACGATAAAAAGACAGATGTTTGTATTCAACACTAATCGTGCTTTCATTACTTTCAGCTGGTATTTTGTATATTATATATTATATTGTATAAAATATGATCAGAAACTCTGTCCTCTGAAGTATGAGTGTGTTGGACAGATGCCTGTTGCAGCTCATCAGACGAGTTAGTCAGTTCAGTTTGATAGTGACATGTAGCACTCTTTCGTTACCAGGAATGACCTTCTAAATAACTTCTACGTGTACTGTCTCAACTGATGTTCCCTATGAGCTACAGCTTGTCTTGTTGCCATCACTGAGGTTTACCTGTGTTTCCCAGCATGCAAAGCAATTGTGGATGAACTGAACTACTCAATCAGTCAGGTGGACCCAAAGAAAACCATCAACGTCGGCGGCTTTAGACTCAACCCTGACGGAACCATGAAAGACAAAAAGGTACAGCACACTGATGTGAAGACACCACTCTGTCTCCTCCAGCTCTTGGTTAAATGTAGTGATTGAGGTGAATGCTGGTTCACACTTAGCTAGCTTCTGGTCACAGCAGGGCAGTGGCACGTCAACAGGCGCTGATACAGGATCCCTGAAGACAGAGTGGAGATATTGACATACTGAAAATGCACAACTACAAAAACTTGCAGAGAGAGTGACATCATTGTGTACAGATCAGCTGTTTAGTATTTCACCGTCTATTTAGTCATATATCAGTAGTTATTCAATACATTCCATTCTTTTCTATGATCACATGGCTCGTTGGATTATCCATTAGATAATCCAACATTGTTTAAAACATTGTTTAAAGGGGCACTACACCAGTTTCACATTTCAATTGACTTACAGAGGAGTACTATTGCAGAAAGTGTGATGTCTTCTGTGGCTCTGGAGGATCTTTGTCTAGTCTGACAAACTATGATGTCATAGGGATGTTGTTTGGGTTGGCTCAGCTTAAGATCTTTGAGACTTTAGGTGTGGAGGTTAACATGCAGGGAAGTTCTAATGAATTATGCGAAATGTCTATTTCAGTATTGAACATTGTAGGTTTGTTTTGTTCCCCGACATTATGGAAGTGCGATAACAAATCACTGTAGTGTAGTAAAGTAAAATGTGAATGGGGATACTCTGTAAATTCATAATGCTCCCACTCTTTATATGCATTAGGTTGCACAATGAATAGAAATTGTATTGAAATGGCAGTATGGCCTACTCTACGGAAACCCTAAACGGACATGATTCAAACATTTTTAATGCCGTTGTCTCAGGAAGCAAAGTGTCGCTTCCTCTTATTACTTAAAATGTTTGCATCCAATCAGCTGACAGTAAATGGCTTCTGACGGCCCAGATAGAGCTGACAATGACGGATTTAGTGAAGTTAGCTGAAGGACACACGCTACATACAAAATACATATATGGAAATAAGATTAAATAGATTATATTCACAAGCAATATTAAATGATTCCTGACAAGAAGACATCTCTGACTATACACAGTCACAAAATATAGCATCAATCTATCAATACTACTACTGCAGTTTCACAGACAGCACGCACAGTATTGCGAAATGTTTGAAAATACCATTTCGTTTTATATATTGTAGTCTGCAGTGATGTCTCGGCCTACACATCATATTCTACATACTCAGAAAACATTTAAATATCTTGTTCAATGAAAAAGAGAATAATGATGAAAATATGTCATTCTAATATCGCAAATCATGTAGCAATTGCAATATCAGTCCAAATAATTGCAATTAGTTAGTTTTTTTATAATTCTTCAGACTATGCATCCAGGTTATTGTTCCTGGTCTAATGAGGTCACATCCCACTGGAACCTGCACATCCTCTATTGCCCAGGGACCAGGCTATCATGAGGGGCACAGCTCTGCCATTGATTTCCTGGCCTTTAATCACTGATAGCTGCCCTGAATGGTGTGTGCAAGAAATACAACAGGGCTGGATGAGATTCCACTAGGCTGACTGTTAGCCACCCTTCTGGTATGAGAACCTTGTTCATAAATTGTGTACCTTGACCTGTCTTACCAAAGAAAAGAATGTAGGATATTCGGCCTGATTCACAATCAGCGCATACGCACACAAGTACACAAGTGTGAGCGTTTTACGCACAAATCCTGGATTTATCAATATTTTCTTCCCTGACTTTGTTCTTACTCTACGAACAAATGTAGAACTGCCTCAGACCATGCATACACACAGATGATGTAGACCCGGCCAGCTGTCTTAATGTAAACAAATACTTTTTGAATAGATGCATCTAATATTAGAACTAGTGCTGGGCAACGATTACAATTTTTAATCGCATGATTTTTTTGTGATTAATTGCATTGTTAAGCGCAAAATTCATTTTAAAAACTCTAAAAAAATAATTTAAATGAATAATTTCTTATTTTGGTCAGACACATATGCAACGCTGATTACCGTATTATGTGTGGTATTTGTTATAAATGTACGTTGGTACATAGAGGGTGATAAGAAGCTGTACATGGAGGGACTTAGGACCCAGGGGAATGTAGGTGAAGGAAACGGGAAGAGACGGAAGAGAAGCCACACAAACGACTGTTCACCGATCGCGACCGGCCGGCCGGCCGGTTCTTGTGTTAAAAATGTCCGCTTAATAATAAAAAAAAACTGCGTTAACGCGAGATAAAATAATTGTCGGCGTTAATTAATGAATGCGTTAATGCGATAATAACGCGTTGAGTCTCTCGTCTTGGGCTGACCGATCAGACGGTCCTTGTCTTCCTCCTCCACCTGTTTCTTTCTTGCCGTCTGGTCTGTTATTCTTTTTTTCACATGACCTTATATCAAACCATTTCTTTTTCACCTGAGCCACAGTCCGTATCTCAGGGGACACAACATTCACCACCTCGCAGCCCAAGCTTCCTTTTTCTTTAGCATCATCACTCCCTTGGAAACATTTTGGAAAAATGTGCCTTTTTTGTCTTCCATCTCGGACACTATTGTCTCACTTTCTTCAGTAGTTGTTTTTCAGTTTAAGGACTGTGCTTTTCTCTTTTACAACAACTTCACCGCTTTCTTCATGATAAACCTTTCAGCAAACGTAATTCTTTATATAGAGAAATTAGGGCGTGGTAGTAAACATTCTACTGTTTTGTTGCTGTAACTAAAAAAGCAGTTTGAGCACATTTTAAGATAAAATACAACAGATACGAATTTTGTTGATCCCACATCAGGGAAATTCAATTGTTATCACAGCTCAGTAGTCTTAAGAGGAAAGGAAGAAAAGTGGTTGAGTGATTAATAAAAATGAGGTTGGATAAAAAACAACTACAAATAAAATAGCATAGCAAAGTACATATACACAGCTTTCACTTATCACTTATTGCACTAACGTATTGCACAAGAAAATTGGTGTGTAGCATTGTACTGTATAAAACATGAATAAATATTATTGCCCAATATATATAATTTGCATAGCATAGGCTGTTGGGTTGTGTGGTTGGTGGTAGTGGCAGACAGCAGTGATTACATTGTGTTAAGAAGCCTGACTGCCGTTTGAATGAAGGACCTGTGGGTAACGTGGCCTGTTACTGAAGGAGCTGCTGAAGGCCCCTACAGTCTCATGCAGTGGGTGAGAGGTTTTGGCTAACACCCTTCTCTCACCCACCTCCTCTATGGCATCAAGACGGAGCAAGTCCGAAAAAACAGTTTTTTTGAGTCTTTCTGTCCCGCTCCCTGCTTCCACCTCCCAAGAAGAACACTGCAGAGAGGATGCGTCATAAAATGTTCTTAACAGTGTCCCGCACACTCAATCTCAGTCTCCTCAGCAAATGAGGATGACTTGGCCCTTTTTTTACTGAACACCTGTGTTGTCTGACCAGTCCAGTTTATTGTTGAGGTGAACACCCAGGTATGTTCTCACCATCTCAATATCCAATCCGTGTATGCCCAGCGCTGTGGTCTGTGTCTTCCTATGGAAGTCTATCGCCATCGCTTTTGTCTTGTTGGCGGTCCAAGACCACCAATTGAGGCAGACCAGAGAGCTGTTGTTTGTTCCACACCAGAGTTTGAGTCCAGCATTCACACCAAACAACCCCACCAAAGCTACAGAGGGGGTGACCGCTCCAGGGTGACCGCTCCAGGGTTCAACTCGAGCGAAAGGCTGGTGTGAAGACGCCCTGAGGGGCCTGTGGCTTCAGCGCGTTCATTAAGCTGCACTTCACAGTCAATTGAACATCCAGTCTCTGCACGCTCCACTTTGGATTGTAGCAGATGAACGCAGGTTTGGCTCTTACTTTGTTTGGAAAGACCTATTATTTGTTATTTTCATTAGTGCCTACATTAAATTCATGAATGGTAGATGGGGAAAAATTCAAAAACATTAGCTGACTCAAGAAATAGTTATTCACTTGCTGGTCTGATTAGAACGATACAATGCATTTATGAAACATCTGAGTTGCATTATAAACCTTAGCGGAGCTGAAAATGCAACTGAAACAGCTAGCGGGTAATAAAATACATGTTTATATTCCATGTGTCATTTCTAGAGATGATCGGCTGCCAATCGAAACAGCCGGGTGTGTAAATGTGTCTGGCAAAAAAAAAACTTGGCCAATCAGTTTAAAATTTCTGTTTTTTTTTGTCGGTTACACACGATGATAGTTTTTCCTCAGTACACAGCGGCACAGACAGTAACGTCACACACATCGTCTGTGTGGAAGTTAATGTCAAAAAATCAACTTGTTACAACTGCAAGTCCAATACAATCCGTGGAGGAACAACTATCTTAATCAGACACTCATTCTATTGTATTTCATCCCCATCCTTCTTCTCAGTCTTCCGGAGGTTTCTTCCATCCCAGGTTTCTGCCCGTAATGCCTTGAATTGATCTAAATGTTTCTTTCAAACAGACTGAAAGGGTTTACTCTGCTCTGAAATAGACATTAATTGTTGATGTAAATAACTATATTTAAATATAGTCAGCTATGGCAATTTTTGTCGGTCTCTAAGGAGACTTAATACTTTCTGTAAATGTAAAAGACAGAGTTCATCGGTAGAATGATTAGAGTTCTTGTTCAAATATCCACTAAAGAGATGCACTTTTTTGGGTTGTCTGGCTACAGTCTACCAGCTTTTTCAACAGGTTAGAATTCATGATCAAATATGCCTGTCCATTCTTATCTTTGCTTACCAAAGTACTCTCACTAAGTAGGTTATCCTAATTATTCTTCATCCAGCCTTTACATGAAGAAGGCATGGTTTGCAGTCAACAAGCCAATGACATGCACAATTAGCATGTCCATACACCCTGTAAGGTTCGAGGATTGCACCATGTGTTTTGTGAGTGTCTGACCAGATAGATTTGAATGTCTTTAGGGCAATAGGCATCACTTTGCAGAGGCGATTTCATAGTCTATGAAGTTCAACTGAGACATGATTGCTGCTGGCTGAAAACTTAACCCAATACCCCGCCGAGATGACTTGAAATATAGTCAGCTATGGCAATTTTTGTTGGTCTCTAAGGAGACTTAAGACTTTCTGTAAATGTAAAAGCCAGAGTTCATCGGTAGAGTGATTCTAGTTCAGATATCCACTAAATAGATGAACTTTTTATAATAATTATTAATTATTAATTATGTAATAACAGGTGCATCTCAATGAATTAGAATATCATTGAAAAGTTCATTTATTTCAGTAATTCAATTCAAAAAGTGAAACTCGTATATTATATAGATTCATTACACACAAGGTGATGTATTTCAAGCGTTTATTTCTTTGAATTTTGATGATAATGGCTTACAGCTAATGAAAACCCCAAATTCAGTATCTCAGAAAATTTGAATATTACATAAGACCGATTTAAAAAAGGATTTTTAATACAGAAATGTTGGCCAACTGAAAAGTATGTACAGTATACAGTACGCACTCAATACTTGGTCGGGGCTCCTTTTGCATGAATTACTGCACCAATGTGGCGTGGCATGGAGGCGATGAGACTGTGGCCCTGCTGAGGTGTTATGGAAGCCCAGGTTGCTTTGATAGCGGCCTTCAGCTCGTCTGCATTGTTGGGCCTGGTGTCTCTCATCTTCCTCTTGACAAAACCCCATAGACTCTCTCTGGGGTTTAGGTCCATAGACTCTCTCTGGGGTTTAGGTCCATGGACTCTCTCTGGGGTTTAGGTCCATAGATTCTCTCTGGGGTTTAGGTCCATAGATTCTCTCTGGGGTTTAGGTCCATAGATTCTCTCTGGGGTTTGGGTCCATAGACTTTCTCTGGGGTTTAGGTCCATAGACTTTCTCTGGGGTTTAGGTCCATAGACTTTCTCTGGGGTTTAGGTCCATAGATTCTCTCTCTTAGCGGTTGTGGAGCCGTCGTCTTCCTCCTGAAGTCGACCACCATCTCTCTGGTCTTGGCCACGTTCAGAAGCAGGTGATTTCTACCGGCCCACTCCACAAAGTCATCCACTACTGCCCTGTACTCCTCCCATCCGTCCATTATACACCCGACCACTGCAGAATCATCAGAGAACTTCTGCAGATGGCATGACACAGAGTTGTACTGGAAGTCAGTGATGTACAAGGTGAAAAGGAAGGGAGACAGAACAGTTCCCTGTGGAGCTCCAGTACAACTGACCACCGTATCAGACAGCACGCTGCCCAGTCGGACAAACTGTGGTCTGCCTGTGAGGTAGTCAGTGATCCAGGAGACAGTGGATGAGTTAACCCCCACCACCCGCAGCTTCTCACTCAGTAGCAGTGATTGGATGGTGTTGAATGCACTGGAAAAATCAAAGAAAGTGATTCTCACAGAGCCACCGGGTCCATCCAGGTGCGATGGATTGTAGTAGTTATAGTTAAAGTTTAAAGATATGCAAGACTTTACGTCACATTACATTTTTAGCGTTTTGACATGTTTGGCGGCGACAATCCCAATATCTGCGGCCTCTATCGAGTGGACATTTTTAAGCCCTGAAACGCATGGCATCCATGAATCAAGAAGGACCTCTTGCTGAAACTCAAACGCACCGATGTTCTGTACAACCGTGGTATTAAACTCTTTGTAATCAAAGAAAGGAGGATGGACTTTGTCTTTAAGTGAACAGCAGCTTTGGTAAGTGAACTGCTTTTGTGTTTATACATCTGCAGTAGCGTTACTACTGTGTTCATTTTTGTGGCGGAATGCGTGTTTTAGCGCCGCAGTTTTGCTGGAATGTGCAGAGGCCTGTTGAGTCGTGTTATTTGGGTTTTATGTTATTCTACATGCTTTGTTGTCATATAAATATATGTGACTGGTTCTTGTGAGTTTGTTCTTGTCATTGTGTTAATTACGTTGATTTTGACTCTATGCATTCTCCGTTAATAACGAAGCATCCCGTCATGCACGTATTCATGTATCTGCACTCTGCAGTTAGTGTATTTGTAGCCCTCATAGGTGTTGAGCTTCATGTAACATTTTATTTCACTCTTCAAACGTTGCAGTGTTGTGTGAATATGCGTTTTTTTACACAAAACAAATAACTGTAGCTGTGGCGTCATAATGAGGTTATTAGGAGGTGGTTCAACTGTAGTAGGACAGCACTGAAGGCCCAGGTATGAAACACACGGCCCGCCACTGCTCAAAACCCGATGTTACAAAATGTAGTCCGAGTGATGCTGATAGTGGTGAGGTGCTGGCATGTTTGCTAAATGTGAGCACAATGTGCCCTTTTTTATTCATCCTTTATTTATGCAGGGGGACCTTATGATTTATGATTATCTTATTTAAGATTGTTTTTCACTACGAGGATGTTTACTAAAACAAGATGTCCTCTGTGATGCAATGAGAATATTCCTTCTTTAACAGAATGAATGTAAAGTGATTCTAGTATGTTTGAATGTTACTTTAGGAGTTTTAATTAGATGGCTAACAAGATAATGTTGTGAATTGCAATTATTTTGGCCAGTATAATCGTCCCATGCCTTTTCAACACACTGTGTTATCTACTTAGTTGTCGGTGAGCTTCTGATTGACGGTGAACATTGTGATGCCTACAAAGTCAAATATTAGATGAAGAGAAGATGTTATCAAAGCCTGCAAATTTACTGACCTTGTACATACGGTTCATATAATTGCTTCAACCTTTTGCCTTTGTTCTCACTTGTATTTGCATTGCTCATTTTGATTTTGTTAAATATGCCCAGGGCTCATTATAACTCTAGGAGTGATAGGATTGATAGTAGTAGAGATAATGTTATCAGTTTGTGTAAGACTTCACAAATTGACCATTTATAGTTCTTACAACAATAGTTATTCTGATCAAATGTGATTTATTACAGACAGCTTTAACAGGTTTTCAGGAAGGAAATCAGAAATGTGAAGTGATTTTTGGACTGTAATTAAACTCTGTAATGGTGCTCAGTGGGAACATACTGAGTACATGTTTACAACGGGTGTAAAGGGGAAATGTGGAGTTGACACTTGTAGTGCTACACACTAGATTGTAAACAGTTTACAACACACCTGTCCATCTCGTGTAAAAAAAGAAAAGCCAGTTTTATTTATACTCCAATATCACAAATTTGTCTCAAGGGGATTAACAATCTGTAGAGAATAGGACACCTTAAAGAAACAAATGTGCGCTGTAAAATGACATTATTAGTGTTGAATATTGAATGAGTCGATGTGGTGTTAAAATCCCACTGCAAATTGTTGAGATAAGACACTAGTGTTGTAACACAGTGTTAATTTAACCCAGACCAGTGTGGACCTGTAGAAACACTGGTGATGTAGCGTCTGTGTAACACTAAGAGACGTCATGGATCAATGAGTTGACTCCCCCTGACTATAACTTGCAGAGGGCAAAGTTCATGTGGTAGCAAACACCATGTCTTACTTGGGTTGCGTAAATGGCACCAACAAAAAGCCAGGACTCCATTTTTTGACAAAAATGTTTTGACTCTATGACAGAAGTATCTGACACACCATGAACAGCAGCCCTGATGGAACTACTGTTCATCTCAATGATGGATACTGCATTTATGTCATCCAAGAGTCCTTCATGGTGCTGCTGATGCTGCTGTCTATGTCAGTCCTGGCTTCTCATTAAGCAGTTGTCTTTAGGTGGATTCATTTAGATATGAATGCTAATTACTGTGTGTGTGTGTGTGTGTGTGTGTGTGTGTGTGTGTGTGTGTGTGT
>NW_022280115.1:1458029-1461446 GCF_004355925.1 Anarrhichthys ocellatus
GTGTGTGTGTGTGTGTGTGTGTGTGTGTGTGTGTGTGTGTGTGTGTGAAGAAATAGCAGTAGTGTAGCTGTAAACTCAAGACAGGCAGAGGCTATGCTAACATGCCCATTGTAATATATTGAGTGAACAACAAATAAAGTGAACATTATAGCATCAGTGGTTTATTTGTCTAACAGTGGAGAATGGTTTTTCTTTTCTTTGAATAGGTTATTATAACTGTGCTCAGCTTTACTGCTGTCATGCTGTAGTCACCAGGCCAGGATAGTGTGGTTCCACCAGAGAGGAGCTCCTCCTTAGCTGACACTAACCTCCACCTGTTGCATTGTTTGGTCAATGAAATGTTACTGAGCCACAGAAGGAGCCAAACCTTGATCCCATGCCCTCCTGGCTCCCTCCTTTTCACAAGCTTTTGACCTAGTGTGAATCGGAGAGGGAGGGATGTCGCAGCTTAGATGCCATCAGTGAGGAGGATTTGCAGGTTTTAAGTCTCTGCTCTTTGGCCTCCTCACAGTAGGACTTCCTGGGGGCATGGGGCTGCTCTGTGGCACAAAAGTTAAACCTGCCTGCTGCAACAATGACACATTTAAGGCCTCCAAAGACATTGAACTTAGTTGGAGCGGTGAGCTGATCTCATGGTGTCCGGTGTGAAGTCATGCATTGAGAATGAGAGGATGCACAATGTCAAGCTGACACAGTGACACATAATATCATGGCCCAGAAATGTGACTGAGTGAGCTGACATGCAGTTTACTGATTTTGGTTTTTAATCCACAGAGGTCTTGGCTCTCTGCTGGGTGCTTAAAGGAATGGTTTAACAGAGTAAGAGAGAGAGAGACATTGTAACTGTTCAGCTACCAACATGCCCCATTCCTTGTTTGTTAAATCGATAAGCAGAAATGTATAAAAGACACTTTGTGGTTTTAATGGGAGTTATGTCCTTGAGGAGTTTTCAGTAGGAATTCTGGGAAGGATCATGTCACTGACAACAATGACATGCATCAAATATTCCGTTATTTGCCCTGATTCTGAAAAGGACAATATTCCTACTGAATGAATATCCCGTTAATATTCCTAAATGCAGCTGTGCATACTGCAATGTACGTAAAACGGCACCACGTGCACGTCCTACAGCAACACCCTGAACCATTACATTGTCATGTTGCTCCTGTAGTGTTCCTCATTGTCACCGTTCTTCAAGTTTCGCAAAATAAAGATAAGAAAGCCTTACAAACTGTTTGGCTAGTTGGTTTGTGTACAACACACAGAGCTGACCATTAACAGGCTCCAGTAAAAAAACAATTGAGCCACTTATTCAGAATGTGCTGAAGACACGTCCAGAGAATGCTCCTTGATAATATCAACATGTCTTATGGGAAGATGATACATTCAGAATGAGTCTTTATTTGGAATATCCAACAGGAATATACGCTGATTACATGACCTGCATCAAATTCAGAATACTCTCATAATCAGACGAATACTGTGATATCAGTGTGCATGCAGATGTAGTTATTGTTACAGAGGGAACAGTGTGGTCCTCTGTATACCTTCCAAAGTCAAACTAATCCACCTACCGACACTGAAGCTCAATAGTCAACACATAGCTTGTGTGTTTGATGTGTACACAGACAGAAATGTATGGTTTAAGAGGGAGGAACTACTTGACGAGCGACAGGGTATCCATCTACCCAGTACACTGTAGAGTGCTATGGTGTGGGGTGGGTAGACAAATACGGGGAAGTAGAGGCTTTGGTGCACAAAGTCACCGTTGTTCCAGCAATAAACACAGCAACTGTTGTTTTTTTATACCTGTTTGTGAGCAGATTAAACGCGTGAGCTTTCCAGATCTCCTCAGCTGTATTTTTGGACTGTTCCTTAAGATCGCGATGACCAGCAACAAGGACATGATCCATCACTGACCTACCACTGAGAGATAGTTCCAGCACTTATCTCCTCCTAAAACTACAATTATTATTCTTTTCTTTTTGACAGAGCCAGGCTCACAGTTTACCCCTTCTTTAGTTCCTCATGCTAAGCTAAGCTAACCACTTCCTGACTCTGGATAGATGTTGATCTTGTCATTGACAATGACTAATGGAAAGCAAAACAGCCTCTTTCTCAAAGATATGCCCCATCACTTCTAAGCACTGTGCCTGGCGCCAGCTGCTCTCCATCCTCTTCCACATTCAGCAGTTAACCAGCTCTAGGCTATGAATTAATGCTATGCTAAGGATGCATATCATTTACAGTCAGAATTGCCAGCTAATTACAAATGGCTTCACTATTTCTCTCTTGCCATAATGAAGGGATATTATCATCAAAACCAATATGGTGAACTTTCTTATTCACTAATCCATGCTTTAAATGGCATATTGGTCAAAATGACATTTCAACTTCTCTTTCTACTCACCGCTTTAATGACTATCATTATTATTATTAATTTATGGGTCTTCATTGGTCCATAACACCAGGACAATGAAATTGAAAGGCCCCTGTCCACAGCGGTGCAATAATGGCTCCCTATCCAATGGGAATTGAATGGAGGATAGCATCCCTGAGAAGCCTATTCTCTGGCCCAACCGGTCTCTCCGCCCCCCACCCCACCACCGCCCCCCAGCCCCATTCTTCAAACAACGCTGTGACTGACAGCTCCCTTTCACAAGATTCCGACTGGCAAGGAAGGGGTTTAATTCCAAACCATTTTGTAGCATGGCATGATAAAGACTCCGACCTAAGCACGGGCTGAGATGGACCGACTTGGTTTTATTGTCGGGCCGGGGGAGTTGTCTTTCTTTTTCTTTTTTTTTAATGGGGTTTGGATGAGATTGAGGATTCAGTTTGAGTTTACTTTCCAAACCCGGTTGTATCAAATTCATATATTTGATGAGAAAATGCACCTTTGAGGTGTAATGATGTCCTAGAGTTGTCCTATGTAGTTTGATAATTGTATTATTTCAGACAGTAAGAATATCTGCTTATTAAACACAGAGGACACTTTCTACCTCACTCCACCTGACAGCCAGAGAACCAGCTGTCCTCTTGTAAAGATAATGCATTGTTATAGATGAAATAAATAAAGTAGTTCAGCTTGGCTTCAATGCAACATGTAAATGATACTCACCTATTAATGCATTCATAATAATTTATCAAAATGTATCATAATATAAATCTCTGAAAGACACTTTCCATTTGATTACTTTTCAATGTTCCTACTTAATATATCAATTTTACTGATTGACACGAGAGTATTTTTACTTTTGAAAGTTTTTATTTTTTATTATTTTGAATGCAGAACCTTTACACTGGAGGAGCCAGGCAACTATAATATAAAAAGAAAACTTGCCACATTTACAAAAGGTACTTTGCTGTACTTCGTTTTTATATACAGTATATGTGTATATATATATATATATGTTT
>NW_022280115.1:1476446-1501678 GCF_004355925.1 Anarrhichthys ocellatus
TATATATATATATGTATATATATATATGTATATATATATATGTATATATATATGTATGTATATATGTATATATATGTATGTATATATGTATATATATGTATGTATATATGTATATATATGTATGTATATGTATGTATATATATGTATGTATATGTATGTATATATATGTATGTATATGTATGTATATGTGTATATATATGTGTATATATATGTATATATATGTGTATATATATATGTATATGTATATATGTATATGTATATATGTATATGTATATATGTATATATATATGTATATATGTATATATGTATATATATGTATATATGTATATATATGTATATATGTATATATATATATTTGTATTCCCATTTGAAAACTACCAAATCAAATGACTTTAACAATGTTATCTCTGTTATATCTTCCATTAGATCTGCCTAATCATTCAAATATGGCACTTAGGCACATGTCCAAAACCTTAAAGTAAGTTCAGAGGATGTAATCATACCTAATCGTAATAAGTGGAAATGAATATTTGTATGTATTTGAGCTCTGTCCCCTGATGAACATGAATCAGGAGTCAAAGTTGTTGCTGAACCAAACCACCAGAACACAAGAGAGTAGAATCAGCCCATGAAATATAGAAATAGAAGGAAACCATTGTGCTGTAGTTTTAGGTAGAACATTGTAAATTGTATTTTGACAATATAAACTTAATCAATAGAAACAATAATATAAATAAAAGTAAAAAATGAATAATGTCCACTAAGCCATCTCCAGGACAAATATGCCACCATAAGATGTGGTTGAAAGCCTCAAAAGAAGCCAGTAAGCAGAGCTTCTTGTGTTCTGTATTGGTCCAGCACCACAACATGAATCACCAACAACTGTGATTTGGGCTTAATTGCATGAGTAACTTCTGGCTGGTTCCAGCCCCTCAAAAGCGGCGACTCGCTGCTTCTCTTAGTTTTTATTGATAGGAAAGAAAACATCTGGAACTATACAAAACATTTTGTACATTCTTAGACCAAAATATTGGTTTATTGAACGTAGATAATGAAAAACAATCAGCCCCACTTAAATCTGTCCCACAGATATGCTGGACTAGACATAATCACTAATTTCACCCACGCAGTGGATGACACGTCACCACTGGTGTCAAAGTCATCACAAGCAGATTTTGATTGATAGGTGAACCTCATCGTCATTGGCCTGCGTGACCTACATCCCTCGGTGCTCGCCCTCCAACCTTTGGCCCTGTGCTGTAACACATTCTGTTGACCAGCCAACTTCCTTCCTCCTCAGCACAACAGTGTTGTCAAGCTCAAGGGATCTCCTGCTGAATGAATCCAACAGTTAGAGAGGTGGGTGGACCTTAAAGATGGAGGGATTAGACTCATTTTTATGAGGAAGGAGCCATTTGTTGAGCGGAGGAAGAGGCAGGAAAACAGATGGCGGAGAGGCCCTTTGTCACTTTGTGACATCTCGAAGTGTGTGTGTGTGTGTGTGTGTGTGTGTGTGTGTGTGTGTGTGTGTGTGTGTGTGTGTGTGTGTGTGTGTGTGTGTGTAATGTAATCAGTAGGCTTGGCCCGGAAAGGAACACAGTCAATTCTGAAAAGAGACAAAGGGTTCAGGGAATAATAAATCTGCACCGTTACAAAATCCAGTTCATCGGTAAGATGCCCTCCAACCCTTCCCTCTTCCTCTCTGTTCCTTACCCCCACAATCCTCCCCCACACCCACCCTGACACCTTTTGACCAAAGAAGACAAGGAAGATTTCCTCCTCTGATCATTGGAGGATGGAGGGGGGATGAATGGGCCAAAAGAAGCAGCAGAAGCAGAGCAGGGGCTGAGAAAATGAGCTGTTTACGCTGCACTTGGCTTCTGTGGAGGCCTCCTGCTTCTCCCATCTCCTCCTCTGACCCCACCCCTCTCAGGGAACCACCCCCACCCATTGGCTTTTCTCAGCCCGCTTGGAGGTGTAAAGAGCACCCCCCCATTCGCCCTTTTAACCGCCTGTCCTGGCCCCCTCATCCCCCCGGGCGTCACCCCTGTCACCCAATCTCCTTCCGGGGATGGTGGGAGCAGGGTGCTGCACCTGTCTTGACCCGTCTAGACACCACCGCCTCGCTGTTTTGTCCTCAAAAGGGGGGAGAGGAAGAGGATGGTGGAGTTTGGACGGAGAGGTGGGGAGGGTGTGCGCTCAGGTTAAAAGTCAGAGTTGGAGGGTGAGGTTTGTTAGTGAGGACGGAGAAAACCCAGCGGAAACGAGAGGTCACCCTGCTGACCCGCACAGAGCCCTGTGGTGTAACACAGCTGACACCGGGGCAACCCGACCTCTGAGGACTGTCAGCATCACAGTGCTTCAGAAAGACTTTATTTCCTCACCATTAGCCAACCCTTTATGTTCTTTGGTTGTCATGGCAGCGTCACATGTGCCATCGTAGATCTGGAAGTGTACTTTTAATATTTTAGGTTATTTGTTTTATTTGTTTTACCATATCTTCAGCTTGGTCTACTTGTGTTTACCCAAAATTCAGAGGCATTTGAGTTAGTATAGGAAACATTGGGGAAATGAGAGGAATGTCATAGGACAAAAGATCCAGACCGGAACACAGGACGTCAGTCCACTCAGAACACCAAACAGCTCAACGTCTGCTCTCCATGTTCTCTCTCTCTCTCTCGGTTGTGTGGCCAGGTACCTCTGGCTCGCTCAGCGACTCACCTCAGCGAGCTCCTTGATGGGGTGTGCAACAGCATGAGCGACTACGCCCTCCATGTGGACCCCGACACCCAGCACAAGCGCTACATGAGGTTTGCTCCCAGGAGCAGCGGGGCCACCGGGGACTTCCCCGACTTTAAAAACTTCCAGTTCGACGGACCTGAGGCATCCAACGTCCTGAAATTCGCAGTGAGTGCAAAAGTGCAGAATTAAAGTTTATTTGTGATGGAGCTGTAAAGTGGACTAGTTTAGGGACATGTATAGGTTGGAGGCTTTAATAGGCTTTAAATGGATGCAATAATAATTTAAACTTAAAATCAAAAGAGAAAAAAATATTCACAGAAATATTGGAACGACACGTATCAAAGAAATTAGAACTCAGAAAAATGAACACACATATTTTTGAAGCTTCCAAGTATCTGGAGTCTTTACATGTATAGTGTTAGTGCCCACTGGTTTCAGCATCGTCCATGGTCCATGGGTCGCTCCTCACACACAGCACACTCACACACACAGTGTCTGATCCCACGCGTAGCCGTATCTCCTCTTTGATTCTGTAATGTAAATGTGTCACGTCTGAGCTAGCTTGTCCTCTCTACAGCAGGACTCGTTTGTGTGGCACAGCCTGTTCACTGATGTCTGTGGCTACTGTAGCGGGTTGTAACTCGGCTTTATATGAACAGCTGCTAGCTTTGCAACATTACGCCATGTTGCGTCATGTGACTGGCGCATCGGTAGAGTTTTTTTTATGAATGGGACTTAAATGTGGATCATGTTTCCAGGTGCAATAGAACATACAGATGATTTCTGCCGTGTTCACATGATCCAATAACTACTCTCACATTCAGAGTGACCTGAACACATCGTGAGCTTTGTGCTGTTTCATTCAGACATTTATGATCAAATGAAGTCAACACCAGAGAGCAGCTGTATGTATCTTGCATGTGACATGCTCGATGTAACGTTCTAGTGTAGTACGGTCACATGGCGAGGTCTCGCTTGAAAAACATCCCTCTTTAAATTCAAGCATGTCGTAAATCCAACGGATGTTTGATGAGGACAGGGCAGTGGATTGGATAAAGGTTCTCCATGCAAGAACAAGGTGATGTAGAGAAGCACCTCAAAGGCTTTACTCAGTGTTTTAAACTCACTCCTTTTATCATATTATTTAGTCTGACTGACTAGAGGTGCATGTCCACATGGTGTTTGCTGTACTACACATCGGTATGATCTGGTTATCGTAGACAGACCTGAAGCTGATTTAAATAGTCCTGAAGGAAAATGGGAGTTCCCGGTGCTCTGTTCAGGATTCAAGATATGTTAAAGCTCCAACCTGATCTTGCTGCTCACCTCATTTATTACCCTGAACCTGACATTCACATCACATCACATCTACATATTGCCGGTCAGGTTCCATCCAAAGTCTACAGGACTAGCTGCTGAAATCAAAATGGAGTAAACTGGTATCGGGTTGTGAAGATAAGTGAATCTGAGGAGTTGTGTCTTAGTGGTGTGGTCAAAATGGCTGAACAGTTTGGCAAACGGAGAGGAAACATGGCGTCCGCCCTGCAAACAGCGTGAGCAGCTTTGTGCGGAGAGACTCGGTGTGTGTTGTGTATCCATGGCCGAGCCTCTGCTCTGCTTCCCCAGGCCAAGTCTTTCTTCTGCGCTTGTTTTTCTCTCAGTGTGAAAGCGTCGTGGAGGAGCTGGAGGATGATATCATCTCTCTGTTCAGCCAGGACACAGAGCATGTGCACCAGGAGTTATGCAACACTGTCTCAGGTACCAAGCCCCTACAGTGCACACACTCTCCACCACACAGAACGTTTACAGCACTCCTCATATCAGGTGCAATCTGTTTTATTACAATAAAGCCGGGGAAATTCATGGCGAATTTATCTCAATACACGGATGTGGTAATATCCATAACATTGATAGAATAGCTCACGTGCTTTTGTTTCTGCATTTCAATATATTCACAGCTGAGTGTATTTCCCTTTGCTTGGAAACACAAAGATAATTTGTAGAATGTACTTGTCTGTGGTTGTATTGAGTATTTCCCCTGTTGGGTGTTGGCTTCCAGAGCCTTATGTAACAACAGAGATGAGAGAGACGCCATGTTGTTAGAATGTGACTCAGCTGAAAGACACAAGACAGAATTATACCATTTCACACAAACGGAGCACAATAAACCATCGTGGTAAACTCCTTCACAATGCGACATAGTACAACCTTTTAATGTATCTGTTTATTAATGTCATTTCCTCAACACGACTGCTCATATTGTTCTCTCTTGTCTTTGATTTCAGACTACTGTAAAGACAGCCGCCACACAAACCAGGAGTTGTAGCGCTCTACAGCTTCAGCGGTGGAAGGCGGGACCAGTTTTGTAATAGAGATCAGAAAAAAGAGGCTTTAACAAAATCAGTTTTTCACAAATAATTGTCAATCTTTTTAAATAAATAAAAGGATGAAATCTTGAGAAAGCATTTTGTTCACGTTGTTCTTTGTCTGCGGCTTGAAGTCGCTGCTCACTGGAGTCAGGCCGGTGTGTTGTCAGCTGCTGCTTCTTATTGGTTTTCTGGTTTTCTGTCTTAACTACGATCCGGCACACTAATGAAGGTGTGCTTCTGCTCTGTTTGCATGCCTTCAGTCAGTGTGACTCCGTCGCTTTGAGCTGCAGGAGAAATAGAAGTTTGAGACTCAACACTGCAACACTTCAAACCTCTTCTGGGTCCAGCTTCTCCAAACGTTCTCTAGCACAGTGGGACTCTCTATTTTCTGATGTTCTGTAGACTAAATGATAAATCAAGAAATTGAAATAAAACAATTTGAAATGATTATTTCATATTAATTTGTGTTATTATTATTATTAATAACATAGTTATTATAAATATAGTGATATAATCCTTGCTGGCGCAAAGTCCCATCATGATTTTAGTTTTGAAGATGATTTGACCTTTGCTGCTCTTTAAATGATGAAGATGAGCGTACAGCTGCAGCTGTGAACAGTCAAGTGTCTTCTCATACTAACTACAGGCCTACAAACTGCAGCAGACGTTGGAAGCATCCATTGTCTGATTGGGCCAGATGTAGCAGCAGCTGCTTGGTGATTGGCTAGCACCCTGTGCATTGATATGCTAAAGGTTGCGCGTCCGCAGGGGGAGCATGTTGGTGACAGAGACCGGGTCATACTGAAGCTCCTCTCGATATATTCAAACATTACTCAAACCTGACTTCCAATCAACCTCTCACATTTGACCACTAAATTGTAGGAATGTAACACCTTAAAACGGTGTTTCTGCAACCTTTACATGGACAGACTTTTTTTTTTAAAATCTGTTTTCTAAAAAGTCCCGGTTTTCCACCGGCACTTAAACGCAGCATGCATTTGTGGATCTGTCTGAAGCTGGGGACCGAGGAAACAGCCTCAGAACTCCACGCGCTCATGAAACTGATCCGTGTGCACAGTTAAAACAAAAGAATGTCACAAATGTTTTTAGACTTCTGCACACGCAGGAAGCTTTTCAAAGGCCAAATAAATCAGATCTGTGACACTGAAGTAAAATACCGTAATGTGAAATCTTAATATTTATTCATGTGCATTTGTAAAACTGATTCATTTGTGTTCAAATTGCTTGGTATTTGTGTGTGCATTGAAACACATTCATGAATACCCCAAATTACACACAAATACACAATGCACATTTGTAAATCTTATTATTCGTTTTAAGAAACTTGTGCCTCTGAATCGGTTTTGGCAATCGATCACACATTCATACAATGTGGTAAAGCCCGAAAATAGCAGGAATCATGCAAGTGCATCACCTTCAAGCGCTACATTTAGAAACAATAAGAGAAAGAGTTTTCTATTCATCATGGTGCAGCTCTGTCCATGTTTATCTGTCTATGTGAAGGCCAGTTGGTGTGACCAAACCAACGCTCATATGAGGTCACATATATGCGGTGATCTCTATACACATTGGTGCTTTGGCGCTTGCTGTGAGGCAACCTTGGTGCTTCCTAGCATGTCGTGTAGCGCTGGTATGTATCCCATGGTTAGTCAGATTAGAGGTGGGATCTCTATGATGGTAAAATATAGCTTCACATCGAGCCCAAACTTAATGCAATATGAACAACACAGTATTACAGACGTTATAGAGAAACGTGGCTTCTCACATATTCCACTTGCCCCTAAATTTGGCAAAAGATTGGTGAGGAATTGTGGGTAACTGTTTAATTGTAACGCTCAGTCATAAGAAACACAGCGCTGACTGGTGGTATTCTATAGTTTTGCTATCGTGTGTGTGTGTGTGTGTGTGTGTGTGTGTCTGTGGTATCTTCCTCCTCTGTGCCATAGAGCTGCATTATAAACACACACCGTCCTGCTGCCACAAACGCTCACTATGCACTATTTCCTGCTGTTTGCGTCAGTGGCCAGATGTTTTAGACAATGACTGCTTATTTGTTGCCCTGTTACCCTCTTAGTTAATTACACTAACAATGTTCTCTTTGATAATGCAAAATGGAGGAAACTTGTGAGTTATGCTGAACAGATCACTATTACACCAAACCATCTGAGAAGTGGTGTGAAAAAGACTTTAGTTTTATGTATATATATGGGTGGATTGCATCCACATTAATTTGAACACTTAAACAGATGTCCATATAGCATTTTTTTCTGACTGACGGCTTCTTTTTTAAGAGCGCATGTGACCGCCTGAAGAAGAAGTGCTGCCTCAAGCATCTTTCTCTCAAAGCGCTCAGACTTTCTTGGTGCCGCCGCTTCAAGTTGAAAATCTCTGGACTTTTCAGCTTTTTAGCTCTACTGCAAGATTTAGCGTTAGCGTTCCACAGCTTGATGGAGGCACACGGTTCTGTCTGTGGATCATCAGCAAGTTGGAATATAGCAAAGTGGATCACAGGACCGATAACAGTACTCGGTGATGGGACCCACAACCATCAATGTCTGATTACAAAACTGACTAAGAATGTCTGTCCAGACAAACACAATTTCAAACAATTGTATTTATTGGTTTGTTTGATACGGGACAGTGCACATTAATAAAAACATTGCTGTAAGTGCACCAGAGTTATTCTTCATCTGTAGTCCCAAGAGGCAGATGTTACAAAGTAAACGTAAAAACAGAATATAAGATTACATTTACAAGGTTATACAATATAGACCCTTTACGATGCGTGCACAAACAATGAAAGAAGTGAGAATATTAATATAAGTAGTATCATTCAGGAGACTCTTATGCTACATTGTCAAGTACTAACAACACATGCAACACAGAGGCTCACATTCAACACACAAAGCAAACAATCATTCTATATATATTCACTAAACCTACAACAATTCTACATAAACGCTGTATCCCCTATGCACAGTAGATCTACCTTCAGCAACTCCCCCCCATAACTACAGAAAATACATTTACAGTCCGTTTACATCCAACTCACTCCAGAATGATGTCGACATCCTCCAACAAAGATGAGCCAGCAGCACCCAGAAGACCTTTCTCAACTCCCGTCTCAGTCACTGATCAGAACACAGTTCTTCCTCCACTTAGTTAAACAGAAGTTAGTTTGTCAAGACGGATGCCAACAAGAAAAAGATGCAACCTTTTCATGAAGCACTCATGAGCTCAGCCTGCTTCCTGCAGTCGCTCCATGCACCGCCCACTGTCTCGGTCAGCCCGCTCCAGTCCTCTTCTTGTGTTGATAACCGTGCACTAAGCTCAGCCTCTGTCTCCCTTCATTTACGTTAACAAACTAAACCGAAATACGCTCATCATTCATCTGCAGTCTCAACAAAAACATCTCTTCTGTCATTCCTCAAACAGACAGTGTTTGCTATAAAACACTGCCAGCAAGGGCTCACCAGCTTGAATGTGTTGATGCTACAATAACCATTCATTTCTAGATGATAATGCTGGAAACATTTACAAACACACTCTTACCAGTGATTTTAAACCATTTACCATTGTAAGCCAAGAGTGTGCAGGTTCTGCATCTTACATAGCGCTGCACCTGCTTATTTAGTTAGATGACCCGACAGACATCCAGCATGAACAGGTCTACCTTCACGTTTCCACCTTTCTGTCTGCTGATCCTACCAACCTCCCTGCCCGTTTGGTTTCCTGTCTGCCCAGTCATTGGAGTCGCAGTAGGACACATACGACCGTGGCTCACTGGCTTAAGAGGGTTGTCTGGTAACCGCAGGGTCAACGGTTCGATCCTCGACTGGGATGTGTCACGTGCCGTAGCAAGACACTCAACCCCCGGCTCCCCGGGCGCCTGTCATTGGCAGCCCACTGCTCCCTATATACAAATTCAAAATTTCGTGTATATGTATATGACAATAAAAAGGGTTTCTATTCTATACGAGATCATGGCGTAGCTGCAAGACAGAACAAGGGTTACCAGCAACCCTTGCACCCGTTAAATGCTCATTTTCCCACAGCCCATTAATAGTTGGAATGCTGTTAAGCATTCCAACTAATCGAATCTTTATTCCTCCTATGACTTTTATATTTCTTCCGTACACTTTTTGCTACTTAACTCCTTCCTTAACTCCGCTACAGAAACCGTTCAACTATCAAAATGTTCAGCATTCAGCTCTTTCAGCTCATGTCTGCTATGACTTTTCATATTTCTAACCTTTAAACTTTTTGAATTATTAAGCTTTTTGCAATTTTTATTTTGAATGGGATGTCTATGGAGAAAATTTTCAAATCCTCTTAAACTTCTTCAACTTTCAAATCCTTCTACTTCCTCATACTTTCAGCTACAGACACCATTTCAACTTTAAAATGTTGAGAAAACCCTGAGCTATTGCAGAATGATTCAGCTTTTTGATATCTTTTATACTTTTTGAACTGCAGCAATTTAACTTTTAGGATTTTTTCAGCCCTTTTCTGACCTTATAATGGGTGTGTATTGCGCAGCTTAGAGTGCGTGATGTCACCGCTAGAGTGAAGAACAGCTTGAGATTCTTGTGAAAAAAACATTTGTCTTTTGCCACTGTGTCCACAATCTTCACTCTTCATGCATCATTTTTGGATGTAAAAGTATCTAATCTTGTCCTTGTCGTAGACAAATGACTGTGGAATCCCACAGATTTACACATTTGGCTCAAAGAGCCGCAGAGCGACATGAACTCCAACAAACTGCTCCATTAGACTCCATGTTAAATCTGACCACTCATTTCTCAAAGAAAGCAGACGGTACCAGTTTTGTCTATCGCGCTGCAGCTCACATTTTTAACACCACAAACATAAAAAACACATTACCGCGTTCGGCAGAGTCTTATCTTTCTCACGGTATCCATATTTTGACACTCAGACTCCTGCTTTTTGTTAAAAGGGGCTTTGTTCAAAATCACTGTTTACTGTAATGTTTCTTAATCAGTCTGCCTCTAACACCAGGTGCGTCGTCACTATGGCAACCAGTTACACACACGCACGCAGGCTCTCTTTCTCTCTCTCTGTCTCTCTCTCTCTCATACAGTCATTCAGGTCTTAGAGATTTTAAGAGGACTTTCCACCCCCCACCGCATTTCAAAATAAAAGCCCCAGAGAGTGAACTCTACCTAAAATGCTTGTGATGAAGCCTGTCATTTAATAACCTCTTTTTATGTGTGTCAAACATTATGATTATGTCCCTTCTCCCCCACCCAGTCCCTACTGCTACTACTACTACTACTGCTATTCATGCTACTACAAGTAGTATTACTACTACGGCTATTAGTACAACTGCTACTAGTACTACTACTACTGCTACTTCTTCTACTGCCATTACTATTACTATTATAACTACTTCTACTACTACTACTGTTATATTAAATACTACGACCAATACTACAGCTATTACTACGACTACTGATACTACTACTTCTACTACTTCTTCTAATTACTAATACTTCTACTACTACTAATACTTCTACTACAACTACAACTTCCCCTACTACAAATATCACTACAGGACTTTTTCCTTTCAAAATGTTCAGCTCTTTCAGGAGAGGGGTGCTTTGACTTTTCATATTTGTAATCTTTTAACTTTTTTGAAATATTAAGCTATTTGCAATATTTTTTTAATGGGATCTCTATGGAGAAAATCTTCAAATCCTGTTAAACTTCTTCAACTTTCAAAGCCTTCTTCTTCTCATACTTTCAGCTACAGACACCATAGTTAGACATTTCAACTAGAAGGGTTTTCAGCAGTGCAGTTTAAATGCTTTCGGGCTTCAACATTTTTCAGACAGGTAGTCTCCCATTTCTTAATTTTCAGCAATTCTTTTACAATTAATTTCAGCTTTCAGCATTCCAATGCATTTCCAGCAGGAAATGCATTTTCTAGTTGAAGATTGAGCTTGAGATTCAGGTGTTGGGGTGTTCACACCCATCTGACGTTCATGTTCCTCGCCTCCTCTGATGTTCTGTGTCTCTGCAGCGTGGCTGGGCACAGGGGTCTTAAAGTTGTTGGAGTCCAAGAAGAACTACAGAGTGCAACCTCAACTTTGGTAGCTGTCGAGCGCAATGCCATTTAAAGGCATCCTTGTTTTCTTTGCTGGTGTTGCAAACTAGTGACATTTCCAACAGCGAAAATAACACCCCACGCTGTGAGTGCCGATAACGCTGTTTACGAAGATGTCTACGGTCTACATAGCTAGCTGCTGCAGGGAGGATATGGCCGGTGGGGACCCTCCAGAAGCACAGCTGCCCAGAGCACACACCGACCGGTGGAGCCTTTGCTCAAATCTTCCTCTGATGGCAACAGAAGCAGAATCCTTTTGCTGTAATGAATGTCAATGTGGGCAGTTTGTGTTGGATACTGTTGCCGACGACAAACCAGAGAGAGCCAGCCGTGAGTGCATTCAGGCTGGTCCCATCCTGCGTTCGTACCTATTTATTTATCAGACTCGCAGCTCACGCACAATGCATCCTGGTACATGTAGGCACAACAGCACTGCGGAATTTGTTTCTTCAGTGGACTACATTTACCATCAGCACTGATTGGACATCCACATGAAAGGTAGCAAGTTTTCACTATTAGGAAGAGATGGAGGTTATGGTGGAAGGCAATCGTTGATCTGGGACATGAACTTCTGTCTCCTGCATGAAAGTGGACAAACCCGTCCACCACCTCCACACACCTCATAAAGGACACACTAATGTCCTGCATGGACACTGAACATTCACCTGGGACATAAATAATGAGGTGTGCAACTGTTCAATACAGATGTCATTGTAACATCCCGTTAGCTTCCTCATGTCTCTGTGTGTGTGTTCCTGTGTCTCTGTGTCTGTCTGTGTGTGTGTGTGTGTGTGTGTGTTTTCCCCTGATTACACTCATCCTACTCACCTGCCCAGTCCACCAAGCTGCCTTCAATCTCCTCATCACCCCACACATATATACTCCCCTGCTTTCCCTGTTCTGGTTGTCAGATTGTCCTTGTTTGTTCCTTGACTGTGCCTCCCTAGTGTTTGTTCGGTGTTCCAGAGTTTACTCCTGGTTGGTACCTTTGCCTTTTTGTTTTCTGTTTTGGATTTATGCCCGCTCCGTTGGAGTCGCTTTCAGTTTTTGTTTATGACTTTTTAAGTAAAGAAACCTTATTTTTCAACTCCACCTCGTCTCCAGTGTCTGTCTGCGCTTGAGTCTCAGATCTGCCCCCTTGGACGTGACAGTCATTCCTTACTGGGCTGTCAGCTGATGAGGGTTTTCTGCCTCCAAAAGCAGCTTTGTTTCTGAGAAATACTTGATTAATGACCTAATCCTCTTCTGAATATTGATTGAGTAGAGCACTATTTGTTACGCCTATGTGTCATGACCGAGAGATGTATCATTACAGCCAATGATGGCACAGCTAGGTCTATCGGTTACTTTAGGACATGTGCTTACAGTGTTTGGAGAGTATTATGACGGAGATATGACGACTTGAGAATCCCTCAACTGTTGTTTTTCTGATACTCAACATTCACTTGTTAAATAGAGAAACCTGGAGATAAAGTGTGGTTTTGTGTTCTTGTCCTTTTGCTCTTATATTATAAAGTTTGGTCACTGAGCTGCGGCATTAACTTGTATTCTAACAAGATTAAAATATATTTGTCCTGGAGATTAGCATAGTTAAGTCTCCCTTCTTTTGGCTTTTGGGGCGGCTGCAGCAGGCTTTGATCAGTGTTGCGCGGCGAGGCCCAGGCTTGGCCTGGCCATCCGAGGCCCGGGTGTGAAATTGGTCCGATGTCATCCCCCATTCTCCTCCTTCACCAGCTTTTAGCTGCCGTAATTATATTTCTGCCACAAAGACCTTGTCCCCTTCATTCCATATTCCAAGTTTGACTAGGAAGCATTTAGAGAACTATGGCTAAATTACTCAGTGGGGGGAAGGGGGACTGGACGGGCCGTCTTTTGTGTGACAGAGACACAGGGGACATCAATACTTTGTGATATGTACTTTTCTTTTCTCTGCTCGTCTGCCCTTTGCCTCTGCCTGTTGGAGGGGTTAAGTTTATGACAAGGAGATGGATGAACTTTGAGTAAATACGATGTGTTTTGTTTTTAATGTTTTGCCCCCTTGATACTGTTTTTAGCCAGAAAACAACAGGACAGATTTAGCAGCATTTGTGCCTCAACAAGCAGACAAGACGCCGGTGCTTGGTTTTACTGTTACCGCTCTCTTTAGTCCAAATGGTTCATCATGTTTCTAAGAGGTTGTATATGAAATGCTTGACATTTGGAAAGTTATAAAAAGCTTTTGGCTCAGACCCAATATCAGAATACATCTGAGAAATAGATTTAATTTGAACAGAATATAATTGATGCAACATCAGAGCCATGATGTTCATTTCTCACCATTTCTTGGCTGTAGTGTTGTCACCTGCTCTTTGCATGGACACCCAAAGCATTTTGACCTTCATCCAGGTTCTCTGGCCCATTATTTCCGCCCCCCCCCACACACACACACACACACACACACACACACACAACCCTTTAGACTGACAGCCCCACACTGCACAGAAACACAGCTCGCAGCTTTTCTCCCTCTTTCCTCTCTTAAATCAAGAGTAGCTCAGCTCATCAAGTCAGCGGCCGTTGGGCGTTACTTCCACATACAAGCCAGCTAAGAAAGGAAATGCAGATGAGGGCTCCAGCAGCCATTCACAGAGATCAGGTCAATGCTGCTGCCAGTGGACGAGTCACAGAAAACCCTCTGGCTTTCTCTTGATGGATCTCCTCCTGCTCGCCATATTTCTTTCTCTATTTCTCCAACTCGATCAGATGTTCAGGTGAACAACATATACAGAAAGTACATATCCGTGATGCTCTGAGATACTTGGTGGACTCAGTTCATTTGACTGCTGGATCATTTTTGTGAAGGAGGCAGTGTTCTGATGGACACTTTAGCTTTCAGGAGTCGGTCCTTTCAAGCTCCATCTATGATGTGGCAGACTTTGTTACTGAGACTTCGACAGACTGATCGGGAAAATAAAGTCAAAGTAAAGAGCAAGAGGCTAAGTTTCCAAATGTCGCCTGCCTTTTTACCATTTTATCTGCAAAGTCTCAGAACTCTCAGTACTTTGTCAGTTGTTTTTGTCATGTGTAAAAGACAGGAACCCTCAGTTTGTGTGGATGCTGCGTATTCAAAAATAAAAGACTCCATTTTCTCAAATCCTCTGAATGACTCTCATAGACAGACACAAGCAAACTTATTATCAAAGATTACATGCTAACTTATTCATCAGAAAGTCAATGTGTAAGGTTATGTTATGCTTCCAGAGCTCTGTTCTCACAATCTTCACTCTTCAAGTCATTATTTGATACCTTTTTATTCTCAGATCATTCCTCTGGGACCAGTTCAGTTCTTCCTAAGTGCCTTTCATATTGTGTTGGTGTGATCAAGCAGAGCAACGATCCTGAATTAAACATGAATATGATCCAATTCGTAGACGCTGTGCTGCAGAGATCAAAGTTCTGATGACCTGGAGCAAAGACTGTTGCTTCTGGTTGAGAGAGTTTGATCGTTGCTAAACACACTGCTACATGAATAAAGCATGTATCTTCATACTTGTATGATGATGTCATTGCATCAGAGAGGTGTTGGCCCAACCGGACCAGAAAGGCAGGAGTCATCTCTTTAATGAATGTGATTGATTTCATGTCCACCATCAGACACTATGGTGTATATGATTTGCAGCCTAAATTACAGTTTCTCAAAATGTTCTGGTCCCAGTTTGGAGTCTCAGAACTGTCAAGACCAGCAATTATGATTGGAAAAGACTGAATCTGAGTATTTACATAATCTATTTTTTAAGAACTTCGTATCTCCAAAAATCCAAAATATCATGATTAGGAGCATAGACACCTCTGACACAATGCGATCTAGTTCAAAATGCTTGTGAACCAAGAAGTGTTCTTTTATCAGAGAAGTCCTCCAACTCGTCTAAAAACATATCAGAGCTTCATTCGGATTTATTCAAAAACAAAAAGAAAGGGTATTTAACATGTGGGACGACAACATATTTACTGACATTACATTAGACTGGATCGATTTTGTTATATTTAATATGGGCTTCACTTTGTGATATTATTGCATCGTCATGAACCCGTTTGACCCATTCTCTCCAGCCTGCAGACACACATGATACAGTAGATATTGATATCAGTTCTCTGTCAAACGGCCTTTTGTTATGTATTTTTAAAAGTGAAGGTAAAGTAGAAGGCTGTGGTTTTTAGGACAAGTCGGTAGTGATAGCTGTGTGTGCAGACTAGAAGTGTCCTCCATGTGTCTGCCTCCTCAGTCTCTCTTTGTCATGCTAATCATGAGGAAGATATTTCAATACAACCACCCGCTGACTCATCAAATCAACTTCACAGCAAAAAACCAAATGTTTGGCCCGTGTGACTTTTTTGGGTGTGTTTCAGGGTATCTAATTTTAATACCTTCTGGAAATACACATTTGCATTGTTGTCTTTTATTTACCATCACACTGTTATGATATAAATTATTTACATCATATAAAAGAGACCCTCAGCTGAGAGGGAAAAACACTAACTGTGTTCGTTAAAAATCCTGATGTCAAAATGTAATTGTAGAAAACACAGCTGTTCTTTCTTTACAACACAGTAAATATCCGCTGCTTGTATTTACTAACGTTTAAGGCAGATGCTCGTCCAGGTTTGGGATTGAATGGAAGAGAAATGGACCTCCTAGAACACAGTAGAGAAAATCAACAGAAACATTCACAGCATCGTAAGACCACGGTTTGGTTTGGATCCACATCAGTTCGACCCGCAGAAGGCCTGACGCGTGTAGCATTCTAACACACAAGTTATTGCAGGAAAAATAAGTTATGTAAACACTCCAGAGCCCCGTTTCCACATGGCTGCAGATGTTCCATGTATAAATAAAAAATATATTGGTCTTTGTTAACAACTCATACACTTTGCTTGTTTTCTTGAACATTCGTAGAAGTACATGACAGCCTGCACTAGGTCCATGGTTGGGCCGGAGGGTGCGGGGCCAGAGGTGGCCGACGGTCGGAGATGAGCGGGGAGAGAGTCATGTTTGACAGAAGTCTGGCTTTAGGACAGAATGATGATTGTTTGGAGGTGTTCGTATCAAATCCGAGTGTCCCGGTAATTTATCTTTTCAAATAAGCGTTAATAGAAAATCTAAATCAAAACGAATGTGATCTTTAAATAAAAACACATGATAAATTCAAATGGAACCTGGAATGGGCTGTTGTGTTCAGTTGCGTGTGGGGTAAATTGCCAGCTCTTCAGTGAGGACTTATTTAGTATTAAACAGACATTCACTACAGTCTACGCCGACAGAACACAATAAGAACGAAGAGGGGAAAGAGAGCAGAAAGGAGCCAATAAAGTCAGAAAGTACAAAACACAGACAACACGAAAGCGGCTATTTTCTTAATTCACAGTTCCCAGAATGCAGCAGAAAAAAAAATATCTTTGGATTTCAGCATATCGTTTTCATAATCAATAAAGTTCCTCACACACAACAGTCGAGCCTAACGGGACGCGGGGCTGCAGTGCGCGTGACGGATGTCCAGTCCACTTTCCCCATGCCTCGAGCTTGTCGTCTTCTCGGCTCCTATTGGATGTCGTTAACTCGCTTTCCCCGCCTCTTACAACATCAGAGACACTCGGTCCATTTATGTTTACCTTTTCTCTACAGTTGAAACGTTCGGCGTGTCCACTGAGAACAACTGTCCGGTGTCTTTGAATAGGTCTGTAGGCTACACTTTCTAAAGTCCTGAACCATCAGGCGAAAACACTGTTTCTGGTCCCCATTTGACCGTGATGTGTCCCGGGTGTCCACGTCTATGGACCTCGACTCTCGCGCTAGTCCCGATAGTGCATGCGTTCTATATGCGTCAATAACGCTATTCTGGAAAATACAACTCCAGTAGTGTGACGTCACCGTATGGCAACATTAATTATAATGTTGAAAAATGTCAAGTAGTCCTTATTTTATTAGCGCATCATTTGAGTCCCATCAGTGTTTTGTCCCTAATATAAATGGCAGCCTGTCGGAAACTATAGCGCCTCATCTGCCAGCGGCTGCTAACAGCTTAGCACATAATGCATGTTTACAGCAGCAAGCAAATGGTGCTCAGTCTTTTTTGAAATGATGTTGAAGAGTGTCCCTGATGTGACACACTAGGCCGTCTGAGCGGATTGAACCTGTTTAAACACCTTTAACACTAAAGGTGAGCGCGCGCACCCATAGCTGGTTTTTAGGTTTTCGGAAGTTGCGGTTTGTAGGTTGTTATGTTCTATAGAAAATGCCGACTTCTGGCTGTGACGTCAACGCAGTAGAATTTTTGGCTCGGATTGGATATTGTCACTACAGCCCCGACGACACGTATAGCATGCACGCACACATGCGCGCACACACACGGTCAAAGCAAATGTCCCAATATCGTCTCTGGTTGAGTTTTAAATATGCTGGTACTGAAGTGATTTTATTGCATGGTTCAGAACCCCCTCCGGTCCCCGGGCCCCCTCTACTCGCTGTCCGACTTGCCATCCTTGGACCCGGCGTGGTTGTACAGTCCCTGCGCCATGAGATGCAGCGCCAGAGAGTTTTTATTTCCGGTGGCTTTCTTGATTTTGGCCCGTTTGTTCTGAAACCAGATTTTGATCTGAGACTCGTTAAGGCCAAGATCCAGGGCGAGGCTCTGCCTCCGCTGCTCGGTCAGGTACCGGTTGTTTTGGAACTCAGTTTTTAACCGGTGGAGCTGCTCCGCGGTGAAGGCCGTCCGGGGCCGCTTGTCCTCTTTACTCGGGGTCGGGGCCTTCTTTGGCTTGCGGGATCTGGGCCCTTGGGTGAGGGCGGGGGTGAAGACAAAACACGTTAGGATTCTGAAAACAGGATCTGATCACATTTTGCTTCATATAGGCAGACTTTACATAATAATAACTGAAGTTATCATTACCTTAGTTATTACGGTAGTTATAAGGTAACATGTAAATGATTCATTAGTGTGACTGTCAGGTTTATGATAACATGGTGCCATGATAGGAAAGGAATAAGTTCAATAACATTCATATATATATATATTTCCAGGGGTCCCTCTGCTGCTTTCACAAGTCTTCGAGGTCAAGGAATAATTTTAGTATGATTTAACTCAATAAAAAAGTTATGGAATGTATAAGAATTGAAATCATAGTTGTAAGGATTTACCTCTCAGTAAAATGAAGAACCGATCTCACGGGCTATGAGGGTTCGATCTGACTTTTCTTGATCAAACTAAAGTGATCTACTTCTTGATATATATATATGATACTTTATCATTTTGTTGTACCGGTAAGTCAAATATTTGAAAGAGGAGGTTACGTCAATCTAAAGCGAAATACTCTGAGATATACCTCAGTCACAACTTTTCATTCCACCCTCAACAGCACTGAAATAGAGTTTAGAGTAAGAAGCCATCAGGCTGCAGGCTGCACGTCCTCCGGCTCTGCTGCAGACTTCAGTGAGACCGGGAGGAGGGGGGTGCAGATGGGGGTGGGGTTAGGATCTGATGGAGGATGGGGAGTTAGGCGCCTCTTTCCCTCCCTGTTACCATAGGAACTCCATTTAAGAAAAAGTAGTTTCCTAAAAAGAGCGTTTCTATTATAATATCCAGACGGTTCTATGGTGACGAAGTCAAAGAGCAAATGAATGAGAACGAACGGAATCAAATATATTAGAGCTTTGGTACGGAAGTGTAAAAATATAGCATTGTGTCATCCAACAGTTCAAAGTTATGTTTGATCTCATTACAGTAAAGGGCTTCGTTTGGTTTGACAACAATCATTACACTTTTATACAATCGTATGAAATATAATCTTATAATAGAATATAAAAGGGTTTCAAAGCTGTGCTTGGGTTAGCAGCAGCCTCCCTGACCTCTCTCAAGGCCCTTTGTGCTCATTTCCATAAGCTCGGCCTAGACCTCGATGGAAACTTTTGGTTTTGTTTTTCATACAACAATAAACACAACATTTAGGACTGTTTCCGCTTCGTTTTGAGTTGTTTCAGACGCTCCTTCTCATCGCGACATCTTTCCCTCCGCTGGGCTGCTAGTTTGTTTGACAAACATTATTTAACAGTTGAAGGCCTTTTCGAAAGCATGACAAAGGAAAAGTCCAAGTGCGCCTGCTTTCACCTCAAACAACTGGATAGAGCAAAGGTTTCACTGTATCTTATCAAACGGAACCTGTTCATTTAAAAGAGCAGAGCGGAGCGACGACACAACAACACGCTGAACGTCTGAAATACCAACTCTCTCAAAGCCCAAACATTTCACATTTGGTTCATAATGTAGACATGTTGTCAAAAAGCGTTTTTTATTTCGTTGGCGGATGAAAAGACATTGAAGTTCTGTTTAATATTTCGCATCGAATGCTGCTGTTTTTTTGGGACACACGGCCCTCACTTTTTAGACCCCCCATTGTCAAAAAAATATGCTAATGGTACATCAACAAAGAAGACTGAGGAACAATGGCGTTAAACTTGGTTTTACTTCACTTCTCCATATTTTTCACTTTATGTTCGACTCGTATTTCATTTTAATTTCATTTGCACAACCATCTTCAACAACAGCTATCGTCTCGTGCACTTTATTGTCATTTAAAGCCAAAAATACAATTCCACCCAAAATAACTCGAATTACTTTGTAATTTGCGTTAAAGTAGATTTTTTTATGTGAAATATTTCTGTCTTTTCTATGACTGTTAAATCATTTTTTTAAAATTGTGAAATAATTAAGATAATATAGTAATGATGGTGCAATAACTGCGTTGTCAATTGTTACAAGTAATATGTCCATTAAGTAGGATTGGGGGTTGCAGGGCTCACAGAATAAAATGTCACTCTTTTTTCTAAAGAATTAACCTCCACAGCTTTTAATCGGAGCTCTTCTCTCTCTGGAAGAAGAACTCTGCTTTCTGTAATTCACTTATTTTTAACGGACTCAGTAAATTAAGTATAGGCTTCCTTAATTTACCTTCAATAACGAATTCATTATTTGTTTATTTTTTTTCAACTAACAAAAAGCGGCCGAACAATATTCCCCCACCAACCTGCTGACGGACGGTCTGAGTAGCGGGTACAATAAACCCAGGCTGGCCACAGCATCGGCTTGGACGCAGGGGCCGAGCCGGCCTCGGGGCTGCTGCAGCGGTCCCCACCGCCCCCACGACCCTTCACGGCCACATCACCGGCTATCAGGTCAGGCCTCCTGGTCTCAGTGTCCGGATGCTGGTCGTCGGATGCTCCCGTGTCGTCCTCCTCCTCCTCGCCTCCTGCTCCACCCTGCTGCGGGTTGCCAGTTTTGGAAGACTTTCTCCCTGTCTGCTCCTCTCTTCGTATGATCACTCCCAGACAGTCTCCATCCTGCACCAGAGTCCCGTCCTTCCTCTTTCGGCCAAAGTCCGGTCTTAAAATGTTGTCGATGTAAAAGTTGGTGATCCGGTGGGACTGCTGGTTGCCAGGTGGGAGGAGAGGTCGGATTGCCCGGTTGGACTCCTCGCCGGAGTCCTCTGGGCGCTCTGGGTCTCGGCGAGCATTTTCTTCCATAATGATGAAGCCTGCTCACCCTCAGCACCTCTTTCTCTGCGCCCTGCTGCAAAGTAGTAATTCCAAGTTCGTGTTGTCCCTTTCACTTTCTTATCAGTTAATTAGCCTGCTATATTTCTGACTCCAAAAGCTAACACGTCGATGAGCTACACTAATTCCTTTTGGGGCAGAATTGTGGATATTTCTTTTGCTGTGAAAACACGCCTTTTATGATTTTGACAAAGAAAAATCATGCTTCAGTTTCTGGTAAAAGCCTACTCCTCATAGCTGGACCTGGTGCTACAAAAATGTATCTACAAAAATGTAAAAAGATTGAAAAAAAACTAGTCTAACCTCTTGAATTGTTCCGGGTCCTTGCACACAATTTTTGATGCTTCCAGCAGAACTAACTGCTCTGATGAAGACGCCGCTGAAATACTTTCACTATGGATTTTGGTTCTCATTTATGATTGGCTGCGAGACACTGTGATGACGTTGTACTACGGGTCTCTTAGACACGTGCCTCGGACCAATAGAGCGGAAGAGTTGGTGTCACGTGAGCTTCCCGGAATTCCCTGGAGATGCAGATTAATCCAATCCACCTAGTGAGTTTATGATGCATTCAGGTTACAGCGGAAATTTCTTATTACTTGAACATTTAAAGGCACAGATTGAATTCTTAATATGGTTAAGGTTGTTCAGCCCAGCCCTCAGATAGTAAGTGATGGCCCTGCTTACAGTCATCGCATGACCATTCAGAGACATTTACACAAGACCAAGCTGAAATACAGCTGCACGACCTTGAATGCAGCTCAATATATAATTCCAAATTGTTGTGAGAGCTGGTGGTGTGGGCCCAACATGATTTACAACTCAGTTTACCCAAAACAAAGACATGTAAAACAGTCAACGCACTTCATTTTTCTACACAACATGGCGCGTTGTTAAAGGACAGAGAGGCTGATGTTTGGCTATATTTCCTGGTCAGTGGCCCAAAGAGCTGTGGGCAGGGCTGTTTGTGCTGTTAGGTGTCACAGTAGGCCTGGTTTGTATTTTAACAGTAGGAATAGTTATTTAACTTGACTGAATTGAAAAAGTAATTAAATGTAATTGCGGCTGTGGAGTGCTAACCCAGGCTGAGGTAAAGTGTATTTATTGGTGGCCTTTTCACCACTTGAAATGTATAATTTACATTTAGTTTCAATACTGGGATGACCTGCAAGCTCTGCTACACCATCTTTCCCACAGAGCCTAAATGCAGCACCCATCAGTCATATTACCAGAGTATGAAATATAGTGGATCACAACACAGTGACTGCAGCGTCTGTCTCCTGCTTTTTCTTTTAAGACTCATTCAGTCATTTTGGAATAATATAAATATTCATCAGCCAGTTTCCTGATGTATGCAACATTTAGTAGTTGTCTGTTACCTTATTGTAAATATTGACATTACATCATGGATTGTGCCTTTAAGCCATCACTGCTTTTAATGCCTGCATGTGTTTGTGTCCCAGTGACGTCAGAGGTCTTGATGGGTGAACTGCAGGCTCAGTGGCCCAGCTTCCGGTCTGGATGAGGCATTCTGCATGTTGTTGGGGATCACGTGGTGTTGCTTGTAGCCATACGGTGGGCGACCTCCCTCTTGTTTGCATACTAGGACTGTGAGGTCCTTATTATATTAATCATTATGTTTTCATCTTTTTTTAAAATATGAGAGACAACAAGGCTTTGCTTCAACCAGAATTTATTTTGTTTGTTAGGTCAAGTTTCTTAACACAAATATCTCAGCACTATTTATGGCTATGGGATATATTTATAGGTAATATGTAGTTATTAATATACAGTTAGTTTATAATGTAGTTGTTACAGTAAGCTAGTTTGTGCTTGCTAAGCGACCGCTCTTTACATTGCATTTGGGAATGTTTCAGTTCACTCTACATATGATATGATAATGAGGCAAATGTGAACAGATAGTAGCCTATTGGAACGGAGAAGGCGCGCAACAAACCAGCGCGTGGATGCATACCAAGTCATTTTGTCACGCGAGCGGGCGAACAGAGACGGCCTCGCTGCTTCCAGCGCGAACTGAGGCGAAGATCCGCTCCGAGTCTCTGATCTGGATGAGTCCTCTGTGAATGAACGCGTGGACGTGGAGGAAAGTGACGCAATACGTGTGTGTGTGTGTGTGTGTGCGTGTGTGTGTGTGTGTGCGTGTGTGTGTGTGTGTGCGTGCGCGTGCGTGTGTGTGTGTGAGTGATACTCCGCCATGTGTCAGCACACTGCCTTGGTTGAGTGAAACATTCCGGTGGTCGTTTTTTTGCGCAACTAATTTCAGAGGAAAATGCGTTTGTTATTGCACCTGAACACATCTCAGAACAAACTGAATACTGCTGAAGTGGTGACAGTCACATTTAACCTAGTGACACCCCCTCATCACACACACACACACACACACACACACACACAAAGAGAGAGAGAGAGAGAGAGAATAATGTATTATTGTATTGTTATTGCGTAGTTTCGTATTTGATGCTTTGGCAACATGGTTGTTTTGAAGCTTTCATGCCACTATTCGATATTAAGTTAATGTAATGTAATGCAATGTAATTTACTGTACTTAATTTAATTTAATTTAATTTAATTTAATTTAATTTAATTTAAATTAATTTAATTTAAATTAATTGAATTGAATTGAATTGAATTGAACATTGTGGGCTTCCATCTGTAGGGAAAATATAAAGCACTTCCGTTAACGTGCAAGTGCACGGCTGTTTATTTGAAGGAGTAGCCTCTGACATACTAACAGATGACCACGTTGCTTAAAATGTTTCTTTTTCACATTCATGTGCAGAGAAATATTAAGCAATGAAGTGAAATGATGAGATGTTGGACTGGCTGCATCCATGACTTAATAAATACTGTTTGCTCACAAAGACCGACCTCTGAGTATATTGCTGAGATCACTGATTTTGGCCTATATGTCCATATATATGGTCATTTATATGCACAATGGCCGTTCATTTCAAAGCTGCAAGAAGCGCAAGAAGTTCATTGTATTTAATGTGGCTGATAGAACGGGCCCGAGCGTCCTGTTCTGCTGTTCTTCTGTAGATGATGATGATGAGTTACCCTCTTCACGGACACGAGGCCTAACAGTGGTGTTCGGCTTTGATGCAAGTGTGTTTGCTTTAAAAAAAAAAGATGCTTATCTGAATGGTGAGGATCCAGCTCTTCACAGTAAACATCTTTAGAACGGAACTTGCCCCTGCGTGTCACTGAGCTGAAGCCCCTGAAGCACACAGAGGAACGGCCTGTATCTCCACAACGTCTTCATCAAAGACTTGTTTCAGCCGCACTGTCGTTGCTGAAGAAGCCCCAAACACTTTGAATACAAGTAGCAATAAGAAGACGAGAGCTCCGCGTTCAGGAAGGAACGATGAGCAGTAAAGAGGGCTCAGCCCATCGAGCAGAGCTTCATAACAGCATGGAGCTCACACTCCTCTCGATATGCTGTTAAACCAAATCACCAAGCTCAAAGTGGACTCGAACAGAGATCATTCTCCCAAACACCTATCCCACACGATTTAAATACAAATTCTCAAATGAAATAGTGAAAAGTGACAAAGCATCAATGTTTGTTATGAAGCAGGAGGCTCAGGAGGAACGATCGCAACAAAGAGAGCAGAACTGAGATGAACGGATTTGAACTCAATGAAGAATATGAGGCGGGTTGCAAAAAGCACATGGTACAGGGCCTGATTAAATAGACCAAGCTATGCGCGTGATGGCTTGTTTCACCAGCAGCCTGCTGTATTCCAACCTGCGCCTGTTTGCTGACAGACACGCAGCTTTCATGTTGAGCGCTTCTCTGCGTGTCTCAAGTGAACGGAGAGCAGTCGAGTTGAGCTCTTCCGCCCTGTTGTCTCTGTTCAACTATTATTAGTGAGAGTTTAGACCAAACATCTACAGCTACTGACACACACACTTATTCTAGCCCAGATCAAAAGCTGCGGATTATCGTGACTTTATGCAAACGTCCTTTTTATTATTAGAGGTATAAACATTTACACGTATAATGTATTTATATTCATTTATCATTTTTATAATTTAGTTCACTTATTGAAACTCAAAAGCTGATAAGCAGGATCCATTTAACACGTGAGTCAAATGTTTCCAATTTGAAAATGAGACGACAACAAAACAGCAATCACAAAATCCAAAAAAAAAGAAATGAAATAAAAGAAAGCAGGAGGTGTGAGTGTTCCTGAAGTAGTCACAGAGCATCACAGCTCTCACACACACACTAAACACAAGACGTCCCGAGTTATGAATATAATGAGAGACAAGCTCTGTAACTGACATCATGATGGTGAGAGACAGACTGCTGTGTGCACAATGTGTTGATCTGATTTATCAAAAATAAATAAATATATAGATCATACAG
>NW_022280116.1:0-23672 GCF_004355925.1 Anarrhichthys ocellatus
TGTGTGTGTGTGTATGTATATATGTGTGTGTGTGTATGTATGTATATATGTGTGTGTGTGTGTGTATGTATATATGTGTGTGTGTGTGTGTATGTATATATGTGTGTGTGTGTGTGTATGTGTGTGTGTGTGTGTGTATGTATGTGTATGTATGTGTGTGTGTATGTATGTGTATATATATGTGTGTGTATGTATGTGTATATATATATGTGTGTATGTATGTGTATGTATATTTATATATGGCTAGCCACATCACACGTGTATTAATGATCTACATTTTGTCTTGCAGACGCGGCGTGTGATGTTTTTACACTTCAAATGATCGGCAAATAAAAGAGCTTTCCCCTCGACTACTCGGTGGAACGGTGAGTTCAGACAAGGCGATGTCTCAGACATTTAGATGAAACTCATACACACTGTGACGAACGGGTGCAACAGTGGGAGCATGATCGACGGAGAGAAGCACGATCAGAGAACTAGGCTACTTTTTAGTTTTTGTCAAAAGTTGGTGGTCTAGACTGCGCTTTTAGCATGGCTGTAATCCGCCACTAAAACAGAGTAGAAGAAGAAGTAGAGGTTTCCAACCGGGAACAAAACAAGTCACCTTCTCCGATATACGAGAGAAAAATGGAGAGGTCTTCAGGAATTTAGTGTTGGCCGTGTTTCATGCTGTCTTGAGACGAAGACATTATGAATATATATATGTGGGAATGCGCTGACGGCACTATACGTCAGAATTAATATGGCGTTTCCAGATCGCATTCATCTCACCCACTCTTTTCCTACTCGAAGGCAAAAAAACACCTCAAGCAAGCGTCAGAACATTTTTGTGCAATGGTGGAAGTTTTTTTGGGAATTTCACCATCAGCAGCTTTTCTAATGCAATGCTTCAAAATGCGCAGAAAAATATACGTGAACGTAAACGCGGCTATCCTTGCAGATATGCCATTGGTATCTCACATGCAAAAAAAACTCTGTGTTGTGCCCGAGCTGCGGAGGACTAGACTTCACGTCTCGTTCAACCCCTGGAGTTACTCCAGTGACATGATGAGCCAAATGAGGCGTAAGGTTACCAATCCCACAGAAGTGAAGAGGGGCTCATATTCAGCACCAGACAAAGCTCATAAACAATGGTGTAACTTATCCATGCACCTGAAGGCAACGCGCCTCACCCCTGGTGTTCACCTAGAAGAGAAGCTTTCGCTCCCTTTTCTCCTTCCTACGTCGTCTGAAGACTTTGACGAGCACAATTCATATCTGTGCTCCCAGTGTGGCTATTTTTAGATCGGCTCAAATATCAGGGGATCCTGGACTCCTCGGTCTCTTTTTTGTCTCTCTTTGCCCGTCTCCTCCACTTACCCCCGTTCGATTGCGTCTCAAAACCCCTTGTGTGCTCTGTTGTGTACGGATGATTAATTATAGGGCATGGAGATACATCTACGTATAGTGCGTACAGTAATGTATGTATGTATGTATGTATGCATGCGTGTCCCTTTTGTCCTGTTCGTGTTGTGATGACTCACTCACTCACTTGAAGATGAAGATAGGTTTACTCATCACTGGGAGTACTACTTGGCCTGTGGAAATGATTGTATAATATCCTCTGTGTCTCTGAAGGAGCTTTCTCAAGTCTGATAAAAAAAATGGCCGCGATGATGTCATCAGGTTGAACTCTGCTTCGGCTTGAGATTTTAAAAATGTCAACTTGGAGTTTGAGACATGGGTCGTCATATAGGCAGGGTACACGCTATAGAGTTTCATTGTGGGAAGTGTAGGATAGTTCTATCTTGAGCTAGGGACTAAAAGTCAGGATGTCTTGACCTCTTCCTCCTCAATTTTGACCATCCTTTAATCATTTTAGCACTCGCTACATTTTTTAGTTCTACATTTTTACGTAGCGTTGAGCAGTTATTGTTCAGTTCAGTTAATGTTTTTGAGAGCTGGGGACGGCTCAGACAGACACCTGTGGCGTTATTAACAAGAAGAGACATTTATCGTCCCTTCTTGCGCTCCTCTTAAATGGTCTCTGTTTTCCCAGTGTGTGCCGGGGGGAAGGAACTGTCGGGTAGAGAAGGAGGGCCGCCTTGAGATGATCCCGATCACCGCGGGTCGCTACGTGTGTGTGGGGGGGGGGGGGTGCTGTGTGCCCGGTGGAGCTCAGGTAGCGGCACCGTGCTGTGTTTGTTGGGACTCTCTCTCAGGGTAAAGGTGGAGAAAAAGTATGGAAAGCCATAAGACAATGTCCTCAGCTCTGTCTGCTTTTCCGCTCATGTAGGGATCAGTCACTCTTAAACCACCGGCAACATGACCAACATTAGCTTCTGTATCAGCCCCCGGATACACAGCACACGTTTTCTGTATTTGGCATTGCGAGATGTTTGCTTACATCATCGACCTGCAAACAGCCCCTTCACGTGCGGAGGCGTGAGCCAAACCTACTGTTGATTTCCATTGGTTGTTAATCTGCATTTTTAGCCGATGTCCTGTTCTCTCCGTGTGCTCTGACATTTGCAAGCGTGGTTTTTCTTTTTCTTTGGCAGCGGCGTGGTTTGAAAATCAACACGTGGCGTCCTGCCCTCTTGCGTCCACCTCCCTTCAGTTACTCTAATGAATATTTAGTGCAGTGTTTTGCGAGGTAGCCAGCGCTCATCCGGCCGCAGTGTGTTGCTGCTGGCGGCAGAGTGAGACGGACTTTGGACGAGCTTGTGGCACTCCAGTAGTATTTAAAATATATATATAAATGCAAAGACATGGCAGATTTCTTTAGCACATTTTCGATTTGAGAGGATTTTGCAATAGTGCATTTATTCATATGTGGACCAGCTGTGAAAGTCTGTACAGGAAGACCGTGAAACCCTCTTCAGTTGCTATAATACTTCTGAACATTCAGAGCATCCGCTTTCTAAACCCCCTGTACAAGCTGTTGGTGATGTGCACAATTTGTCTTGGCGTCACTGCAGCAGGTCACATTGATGTCTATGATGCTTGGATGATACAGTGTCAGGTAGTGCTGGGCGGTATGACCAAAAATGTGTATCACGGTATCTTTTTCATTCCTTGACTGTTTTTATATAGGTTTATAGTGGCTTACTCTACTGTCAGGAGTACGTAGAATATAAAACATGTTAATGTCATGTATAAGGGCTTTGCTTACTATAGGGTGTCCTCCTTTGTTCGTATAATGTTGGGATAGTTTGGCTGAAGTACTTTCGCCCCGGTAAGACATACCTTGAATCCAGTGTTTTAATCATTGCTCTGAGCCCGTCTTCCTCGACTGTCTGTAGCGGGACCATGTCCTTGCAGAGCTGGATCGTTATTGCGTTCGTAATGTTGCTCCACTGCTTGCTTTTCTTGTCATGCAGTGCCTCGAGCAAATGCCTCTTCAAGCGATGTGTGATGCTTTGGTTTCACTGTTTCACTCGCGTTAACGTTACCGGTTGACGACCGAAATCACGCTCTTGGTATTCCAACTAGTGTTTTCTGCTGAGGCGATGGAGAAAGTTGCTCGTGTTACCACCAGCGGCAACAGCAGTGGCTCGACAAACTTTGCAATATATAGTCTTTTGGACGTCAGACTTTTTAAAACCAAAACACTTCCAAACAGCAGACACAGCTCCTCTCTTGGGCACAGACTGTCGGTGCATCTCCGATCTGTCTTTGTTCATCCTGTATCGCTCCTTTCTGTTCTTTAATGTAACGTTACTGTAGCGACGGAGCCTCTCGCTGTTAACAGATTGTTGTGCTAGCTGGCTAGCTAGCGAGCTGTACCCAGCATGCCGTTCGGCGGTGTAATTTTATAAATGTACAATTATTAGTGTTACAAATAGTTTGTGTCACAAACTATTGTGTCGTAGTGTTTTGCCCTGTTACAGAGCGTTAGTTGTGGGTTATTAATTATTAATTAATGACTAGGGGTCCCTCTCAATACACTTAAGACAACTAGCTCCGACTGTAGCCTTCTTAGTGGCGAACAATCTATTTTGCTACCTGTTGAAGAGTGACAGCAGTTGTTTTCGGTATGACGGTGTGTGAAAAATTGATATCGTACGCAAAATTAAAACCGGTATACCGCCCAGCACTAGTGTCAGGTCCCGATGCTGGTGGTGGTGATGATGGGAGCTTCGCTTTTTTTTTTTTTTTTTTTTTTTTTCCTCGTATTGCTGCTACAAGGGCGGCCGCCTCGGATGATTTAATCTTCATACCACCAGGAAGTAGGCCAGCAATGTTTCATCGGTGTCATGAGCACGTTTTTTTTTTTTTTTGTGTGTGTGTGTGTGCATCTAAGCAGCGGTCCAATGAAATGGGAGCTGCTGGAAAGGGTGACCTTCGGTCCCACAGCCAGGACTAATGCATCAGGGTTGTGTGTTGCGGTGTCACGAAAAACTGAGCTGGGTTATGTATAAAGCTGAGAGAAGGTCTGCTACTGTATGTTCCCTGGACAAGACGAGATTAGAGTTTGTCTCTCCCTGTCTGAGGACATCGACACACAGACACGTGCGCACTATATTTACTGCGTGTGTGGCTACACACAGTGTGAACCTGTGACCAAGGTTTTATCCTCAATCAGCAGCAACCGGGGGGGCTTTCGCTGAAATTTTCCATCTCTCGCTTTAGTTGGAGCATTTCAAGCTCGGACATTTTAAAATTCTGCACCAGTGAAATCCTCAGCTTATATTTTTAATGCCCAGGCTAACCCCTCTGGACAATAATGTGGAGGTTTTTTGTTGGAGTTTTGATACCAAACCTGCCGGACTGACCTACATTAGTGAAGTGTTATTAAAACGGCTCTCCGGGTTGCTCAGGATTATGTTGCTGGAGCATTAATGAGCTCCAGCCCCTCCTTCAATGTTTAAAATAATTTAATCATTTCCAAACGATATCGCCCTCCGTATCCTAATTTCTTATTCTTAAATATTTGCCAATTAATGAGAACCTGCAATCAATGTCCCACACCAGAGGTTTTCAAGGTTGGACAAAATCGAGTCTGTTTGTTTACATTGTGGCCAACTGGCCCCATTAAAGTATGCTGAAGTAGCTGTTAGCAGTTCTTCTTAGCAATGGATGGACAACTATGTGGGACGCAGACGTTCTAGAGTTATAGGGAATGTTTTTTTTTTTTTTCTATGATTTCTAAGCAGATTCATAGACTTTTATTTGTGGTGGACATTTGGACATAAAGGTTTTATTGATCAAAGAAATATAGGTTTTCATGTTCAGATGTGACTGAGTTACGACTCCTGCAGCTCTCTCCTTGTAGTTTACAATACCTCTGTCCCACACCAGGTGCTCTGACCCCTCTGGCGTTGACCAAATGTAACAGATGGTCATGCGTTTTTCCAAAATTACAAACAGAAAGCAACTCAAAATTTCCTCAGGAGTCCAAGCATCACCGATAAGGTTTTGAAAAAAAGTGGACATTTTTTTTTTTTTTTTTTTTTTACATTTTGGGCTGACGCCCTCACTCAGAGCAGCTTGTGAGCCCTGCATTAGTAGAGATTGAGCTATGCCATCAGCAGAAATCCAGGAAAACAAACGCTCCAGGTTCAAATGGGACATGAATTCCCTTAATTTGGCCTCTGTTCAAAAGTTCCTTCCAACATCCATCCTCTTTTCCCATGAAGCCTTTTCCCTCGAATGTTGCTTTTGGAAAGCTGTTGACTCTTTTTTTTTTTTTTTCTTTTTGAGTTCAGTCATGTAGTCTAATGTGAATCAACATCAGCCCCCTCCCTACAATATCTTAAAATAGAGATTGCGTTATGTTTTAATAGAATTATGTTACTGTACTTTGGCGTCTCTTCAGATGTTCCGACACCATATGTTCCGTGTGAGCCAGTAGCCAGAGTGCTGCAGCAACACTGATGAGCATGTATTTCTCCGAGAAGAATCCATCCGGAGAGTACCTGCGTTCTTTCACACTCGGCACCCACACTCTGTTGATCTGTTTCTCACCATCTCTCTTTTTTTAACCCTCGCTCGCTGCCATACAAATAGCGCATCGTACGTGCACGCTGGTTGTCCGTCCACTCGTGCCTGAGACCGTACGGGACCCGGGTGGATCCGGTACCACGTTTGCTTTGGAACCTGGGACCAGAAGCACCGGCCAGATGTGAAAACAATGTAGACGTCCAGGCGAAGCCGCGACAAGAGGCTGCCGTCAGTGATAGCGTAGGTCCGACCCGGGCGAGCAAGTCTGCTCACTGTCTCCGTGACATCTGTTTTACACTGTACAAACTACAGATGGGACTCGGTGCGTCTGGACCGGTGATTAAACTTCATGCATACTACAATAATGGCAGGGCTGTGTTTACGTCTCTCTACTGGAACATGGTTTCCTGTGTACTTTTACAGGATGAATGATGACCCCCGTTATTTGGTGCTGACATGTTGTGTACATAGCATGAGTATGATTATACACTTGTGGCATTTTCAGTATGTGACCTGACTGATGCTGGAGTTCGGAGGCCCTCACCAATGCCAATATTTAAGCAGCTAACATAAACGCAGCACGGGTTATATAACGAGTTTGGAGGGCGGTGTTTTTTTAATCATCTTTTTCAAAACCACAACTGCAGTAAAAAAGAAATTGCACGGCAAAAGCGCAGGCAATTGATTCAGTAATGTGTTTATTTTTGGTTTATTGTGAGCAAACCCGGCTAACTAGCTTACCGCAGTCGTAATGCACTTACAGGATTGAAGAGGGTTTAAGGAGCTACCGCTACACTGAGGGCATTTCATTCCACACGCGAGGGGAAAATAAGAGAATATGAAACAGAATTTGGTTGCACTCTCATTAGCAAAGAGCGCTTCATGCGACAGTCAGCTAGCAGCTTTCGCTTTTTAGCCAAAGCAATGACAAACGTTGCAGGCAGCAGCGTGGCTGTTTGTCAGGTTTTTGTACTCTGAGGTAAAAGAAGCATCACTCTGTACCACCGTTGTACAACTGGGAGAGGACTACGTGTTTCTGTCGATACTTAATCGACATATAGGCAAGTAAATGTATATAATCGAATATAATTAAGGACCCTGATCTGGATTGAGGCCAGAAAAGCTGATCCAGACATCCCGGATATGTAGGCTATATCCTACACAAAACGTAAAAAAACAAACTAAGAGCTATTGGAGAAGCTTGTGTTGCACCAAGAGTAAAATACAAACTTAGGACTGCAACTCTTTGTCTGATTCAGTCATTTTTTCTTATCCTTTACATCAACCCTTGCATTATTAGCGATGTGTAGTAATCGTAGTTTTATAGTTATTACTCTTTGGGTCTCCAGGTAAACAAGCAGCAAAGGTAAGAATATAATATGACGAAAATATGCTGAAAATGCCTGAAATCTGGTCTATTATTTGATTCATATGAATATTATTTTATGAAACATTGAAACCTACATAGTTTTAGTCTCTGTGATACTGCAGGTGGCCAACCATTCCTCGTAGGTTGCTATCACTTCTAAAAATAAACATATTTGTTGAATTAATAAAAGCAATTTAGTCACCACAATGGCCCGCAGACAACAGAGATAGCTGTACTTACGCACATGCTTGTACCTCGCCCCGCTAATCAGCCACCATGCCGAGTCGAATCAGATTGTTTTGGTCCAAACCAATTTTCTTTACAACCCCACCGCTGTCGCTGCCATTACTGAAGCCCCCTTACAGCCTAGCAGGAGAGAAAGGCTGTGATTTGATCTCCCTCACCTTGATCAGATTACACACTGGAATTAGTGTAATTACAGCTGTCGCTGATTAATGGGCAACTAAGTTATAATTATCACTCTGGGTAAGGGGAGACTGTGTGTGTGTGTGTGTGTGTGTGTGTGTGTGTGTGTGTGTGTGTGTGTGTGTGTGTGTGTGTGTGTGAGATGAAGAAAAGATGGTTGTGCATTTGTTAAGATGTGTGTACAACTCTTAAGTGTGTGTGTGCTGAATGGCAATTCAGAAGAAGTAGTTAAATTGGTTTGAAAGTGGAATTGGCTCAGGCCTAAGAAAATAATCAAACTACTCCAATCATTAAAATTGTTGATGTGTGTGAACATCAGAGGAAGCAGACTGGTGTACACAGCAGAGTGAAAGAGCTTCAACACACTGAAACTGTATTAATTGATGAACTTTATTCAAATGACACACAGGGGAGTGTAAGTCACATTGACATTTTGGCCTAAGCTTTCATCAATGTGCAATAACTTCATTGTTAATCTTAATAATCTCTGAGGCCTTCCTACTTAATCAATCATCCTACATTAAAATGTAGCTGTGCACAGCATGGGTATAGCACTGCATGTAATACCATAATTTAACTCATATGATTTATTTATTGAGCACATTTAATACCCAACGGTATTAAAGGATAACTTAGGTATTTTTAAAATAGGATGTGTTTGTGTCTGTTATTGTGTCTATCCAAGTCTCACACAAGGTGAAGTCTCGCGAGAGGTTTATCAGCTAAATATTCAGCCATGACATTGAATATTGTTTAGATAACACTTAAGTTACGCTCTCATGTACTCCCAACACAACAAACTCTTCCCGGCACTCCTCTCTTCAACTCTCACTCACGTTTACGTCGTTGTCTTCCGGCTATAAGTCATCTCTCGCGAGACTTTAGAACGAGACTTTCCAGTGAGGAAGACTTGCTTAGGTGCAATAATAAACGGAACGGATCAAGTGAAGGGTAAAGAAAAACATTTTATTTCTTTGCTGGATTCCTTTTCACAATGTTGTCAGACACAAAAACATTTTTTCAGCCAGTCATGTCCACTCATGCACTTTTAGTGGATGTCCATTGACGCTGCACAAGTTCATCGAAGGATTATGTTGCAGCCCATTAAGTGGCTGAAGGTCACAGCGCTCTCGTTCAATACTTAACCAATTTCAAAAATTCTCAAAGCACATAGAAGGTAGACTCTGGGATACCTTTAGGAAATCTGAGATTTTTTGGGGAGGAGAAAATAGTCCAACCAGCTAGAAATAGAAGTAGGGACATGTTGTTTATTATGTCACCTCTGGGTATGACTCTTGTGATTACTGCTATGTTTCTACCGTGAAAGACAACTAACTCAGGTATTGTAGAAATTATCTGTGCAGCTACAGCATAGCAGGTGACAGAGCAAGGTTACTGTGTCTTCTGCATCATTTCAATTAATGATTTTAGAAATCCCTCCCATAGAAGCAATAATATTGATAAATACTTCATAATAATATTAACAACCACAATATGAAAGCAAATGTACACGATTACACAGATTCTAAAGCAGTAGTATACTGCAGTTAGAGAAATGTACACCTAAAAAAGACTGTATTCGGTTGTTGGATGGATTCAGGGCTTGTCAGTGGAGTTTGCCGACACGCTCATGTTCGTAGCAGTTTGTGGATGATTGATTCTTAGATGGGAATGGGAACGTGTTTTTTTTTTTTTGTTTTTTTCCTCTCCCCGTTGTCGCTTGCCACCGTCTGCATGCAAATCTTCCACAGTGTCGTCAAGATTTGCTGGCTATCACTTGTCATTTGCTGCAAAACCTACTTTGCTGCCAAATGGCAGCGGTTGCGTTCACACGAGTGACCAACTTGTTTGCATCTTCTTATCCGTCTCTTAATTTGAAGAGGAGCGGTCATGTGATGGTACTAATAATTCAATACCCAGTTATACCCTATTACAGATTTACACTCCAGCCCTAGTCATGCAGTTACAGTGCAGAGCAGCATGGCCAGTGTTTTACCACCCACCAACCAGTGGAATATCAATTCTGTCCTTAGATTCGGGCCTTGAGAAATTTTGCAGCCGCGGATGATGACATATTCTGAGATTTCCACTTTAACTGAATCACTGAGCAAACCCCTGCCTCACTGAGGGAGCAGTTGATACCAACAAGATGGATAGTATGTAGCTGCTCTCAGAGCAGCGGAGGAAGGGAGCGATAAGAGATTGAGCTGCAGGATTTCAAATATTAATAGAGATGAAGTTTATATCAGACATTGTGCATGCATGAGCTATTTGTGTGCACTCCAGGTTTTCAACAAGCTAAGCACCCCCTCCCTCCCCAAAGCAAACGTCTTAGTCAGTGACCAAGGGTAGCCAAGCGGAATGAAGGAGCGGGCAAATGGACAGCGTGACTTTAATAGATTACGTACCTGCTACAGCTACCCCGCTGGCTGAGCTATTGTGCTAAACCCTACTTTATCTCAGAGACAGGGCCGAGACCGAGTGGTTATTTACCATTCCAAAAACGGTCTCAAATTTAACATGATCTATGGACCCTTTTACGGTCGAAGACATGATTGCATCACAATGTTAGGGGGAGGCAAAACAAGGGACAGACTAGAGGCAAACACAAATCACCTCAGACTTTAGCCCTCTGCTAATATCCTCAGCCGGCATGGCCGCTGCACCACAGCAGGCTAAATTATTAGAGAGAGATGTTACTATAAGGTTAAACTATTAGAAAGATATGAGATGGCCAGCTGTTGGCCTTATTTTCTGTAGCCAGTGCAGCATGAAAGCACGGGTTAGCTTGCTAATGGATGGCTCGCTACTTAGCTAGCTTGTTAATTCCGCCGTGCTTTCATGCTACGCTGGTTACAGAAAATTATCCGAACAAAGGTGTCACTCATCTGCTGATAGCAATGTGCTTTGCTACGCTATAAGATTGTGTGGATGAAGTATTGAGTTTTTTACTAATTGTTGGGGAAAAATCTAAATGACAAATTATTATGCATTTAATAATTAGTGAATGTTATACATTTGACGTAAGCTCATGTCCTCTAAGTGTTTAGAGCTGTGTCCTCAAATGTTTTTGTGTGAACTTTCTGTAACACCAGTCTCAGCAAATGTTTAGTCTGTTAAGAAGCAGTTGACAGCCGAAAGAACACTTCAAGCTGTTTACCCTAAATAAGCCATAATAAAACCGTAGAGGCGTCAATACATATGCCCGGCTGATTTGCGAACATGACTTCCTGACCTTTGTACTAGAACGATTTGTTAAAGCGATGTTCCAGATACTCTACGTAGACGCCTGTGTGAAACGCAATTCATGAGTTATCCTTTGTGACGTAAATGACCCTGTGCCAGCCCATTGCATGTTTTTACTTAGTATAAATATCAGAGGCTCAGAGTCAGAACTTCGAGCAGCCTTGATGCATATTCTGTATGTGAATCAACTCTGTCTCCTTCTTGCAAGAATAAATGTCCTGTGATTAATGATTTTTACATCGGCTCGAGTGAATTTTTCGAACACTAATTTAGCTGGCTAGTTAGCTATCTAGCTAGCTTGCTAATTCAACCATGTCCCTCTTCCCCACTCCTCGTTGCTAGGAAAGCAGGCTTTTTCAGAGAATTATTGTTCCACCTTCACTCCAGCCAAAAACATATGTCAGCAGAAAAGTGGTCTAGACGATCTTTATTGTAGCTTAATATTGTAAATGTAAGATAATCATTTCTGTTCCACCAATACTGCAACTGCAATTGTATTCTGTAAATTATGTGAATTCATGTTTTGTTTAATTGTGCGATTGAAAATTTCAATATAAAAACTATTACAAAAATGTATGTTTTAAAGGTCTGATGGACTGAAAGCAGAACTTTGTTTCCTCTGGCAAGATATAATAAATGAATTCAAGCTAACAAAGTGTATATGCACTGAAATGTTAAAACACACTAATAACAGAACTTAAGCCTCATATCGGAGCCCATAACTCCCTAACTTTTCAGTCTTTTATTCAACACATTATTATTATTATTAGATGCAGCATGTTTCATATTATGTCATAAGCATTCGTATTAAGAAGTTAATTAACTGCTCCATGGAATCAGCTCCAGACAATGTTTTTTTTAGCTTAAGCATAGAGCTTTTGACAATTACATGATAATGGTAAAGTGTAAAATGTAGTCCAGCAGCACAATTATAGAAGAATAAAAAAAATCAGTTACACCTATCTAAAATCTATCTAAAGATTGCCAACATTAGCCACCATAATGTAAGCTACTGGTCACACTATGTAGTGAAGTGAGAAAGGATGTATTTTATTTTATAAGAATAAGAATGTGTTAAGCCATCTTTCAAAAACAACATAGTCTTGCTTTAAGACTAACTACATTGATGCCTAGAATATTATCTTTTTAAGGCAGTGGTTTTAGGCCTTTAAAATTAATACAAAATGAAAATGCTTTTTTAATTATTTTTCAGATTTAGCCACCTTACATTTGATTGGCAGGGGAAACCCCGGCCTAACAGCACAGCAGATTGCTCTCCATATGCTATGTTGAAACACCACACCATTCACTGTCCCTCACTGTCATTCTCTCCTGTGCTGTTTCTCTCACACTACCTGCTGCTAGTGTCGGCAAACATCATTTCCAATGCAATTGATTTGGTGTGGTGAATATTTTATTGGTTAGCAAGCAACCTAAAATGCCCATTTTTGTTGCATGTTATGCTTGAGATGGCTAAAGGTAAATTCAAGGAAAACCTTTCTAAAAATTCTGCATGTCTAAAAGAATAAATAAGTTGTTGTTTTATAGCTAGTGTAAGTTAATTATTTCAGTTTGGAGTGCAGAAAGATGAGCTCAGTGGTAACTAAAGCTCTGGTTTTCACAATCGGCTAACTTAATTAAAGCACCCCGTGCACACAGATATATTATGTTCTTCTCTAACAATGATCAGTGGGGTTGTGTTGACAAAAAATTTGGGCATCGTCATTTCAGCACACACACACACGTTGACGGCGTGACCGTGTTGCTGTTAAGCTTCCTGCTGTTCATCCATTCTGCCATAGCGGCGTGTCTTCAAGCCTGCGAGGTTTGCCGGTAAAATTAGCACAGCAAATTAGCACTGATGAGTCACTCATTATCAGCTTGCTATATGTTGGCAGGAGGCGGTTTGTTGTGGGCTGCTTTGCCTGTTCGGGCCTTCTATTTACGGGGGAAAGCAAACGCTGTAAACAAAGCAAACGCATACGCCTGGAATTTCAGCTTGTTGTCTCGGCGAACAGAAGGTGTGTGGTCATAATTATTTTTTTCACAGCTTTCGACGACATTCGTCAAAATGCTGTGAAGGAAATTCAGGACGCTGATTTAAAAAAATAAACTGCTCCTGGACAAACACAATGATTTCTTTTGAAGCTGCTGCTAAGTTTTTGCTTTTTCCATAAGATATACAGCTAAGCAGCTCTGAATCGAAGAAAACGGAGCCAGCTCCACTGTTATGGTTTCCCAGTGTTTTGTGCCGTGTCCATGGGGAGAGGAGTGTCATTCTGGAAGTGTCGGTGCATGAAGGTTCGGACAGGATTTTCAAACAGCAGCAGCACTTCATAGCCATGCTGCATCGCTGAGCGCCGCTGAAACGGAGCCAAACGCAACTATTCTGTTCTCCTTGAAGGGCTCCGCTCACTTTGCTGGCTGTGGTTCTCCTTAATTGAAAGTGCCTCCTGCTGTTTATTTGTTCACGTCGCTCCACACTTGCAGTGCTGCTCAGGGGATTTTACAGATTTGACAAGCCGTTGTCCCCCCGGAGCCCAATGGGTTACAATAAACAAAGCATCAAGGTGAGTCGGGGTTCATGCAGCCGTTCCAGTTCCATTAAAAGTCAGCCCTCATATTGATTATTGCAGATTGGCTGAAGGCCCCCCGATGAAAATACGTATTATCACTTTCACCCAGATGTCAACACCAGGAGCAGACTGACCTTCAGAGGAAACGGCGAAAGGATTGAGACATTTTCTTTTCTTTTTTCTGCAGGAGACGCTTATGCCATTTGTCTGTTTTAATTCAATAATAACGGACAACAGCAAGCCCACGTTCCCTTGCGACCATGCTTTCTATGGTCACGTTAAAACATAGGTGCTGTGCTGCACTTACATCTCGTGATGTCGAATGCCAAGCCATTTGTGACTGCGCAGTCAATTCATGAAAAATTGATGTGATAGAATGACAAATGGCCTCTCCTTGAATGTTGCATGCAGGGAATGACAGACATTTGCCGGCCCCTCTTTAGTGCACTTCAAAGCAGTCGGGTGACATTATGTGCCAATGGCTGACTTCTGATGTAAACATGATCATGAAACGTATACAGCGGCGGAGGTGATCTTCTGTCTTTGACTTTACAAAACCCATCACTAAGAAGGTCTTCTGTGGGCAAGCCACCTTACTCCTCTGTTTTTCGGTGGAGAGAATCATCTCTCTGCTCAACACCGTGGATGTGACTGCGTCTTCTCACTTCCTCCCACCGCCGTTCTTGTGCTTCCCCCCCGGGCCAGTGCTGGTGTGTTTTTTGTCTGTGCGTTGCTCTGTGTTATATGGAGTGAAGCTTTGGCTTAGTGTCTCTTTGGGCGACAAAAGGAATGAATGGAGAGAAGCTGAAAACAAGTTGGTGTCAACGTCCCATTGTTGATATGGCTAAAGCTATGCTATGGGTGGGTGCCGCCTATAGACTGTATATAAGAAGTGGACGTAGTCATCGTGATGTCATCCATTGGTTAGTGGACCGATGTTTTAAAGCCTTGAGTCAGGCATTTTGTCCGTCGCCCTCTTGGATTTTGGCTGTTGCCATCTTTTTTTTTTTTTTTTTTCAACCAGAAGTGACACGAGAGGGTGGAGCTAAGTACAACCAAACGCTGAGTAAGACATTTTTGGGGGACCAAAAAGGTTCCAATTTAGGGTTAAGGGTTAAAGTTGTAGGACGAACAACTCCAAGACTTGAAAACGCCATTGTAACGACCTGCCAATCACAAGGTAGCCACGCCCAATGCATACTCCTTTATCTTCTAATTTACTCTAAATGGACCATAATGTACTAAATGAACATCATGCTGTATTGAAGAAGACATGAAACTAGAGATTGAGACCACAAACTGTTTACAAAATTGACTGAGGTAATAAATCAAGTGAGAAGTAGTCATTTTCTCATAGACTTATTTTAGCAACCAGAGGACTTGCCCCCCTGCTGGCCATTAGAGAGAATGCAAGTTGAAGACTCTTCCGCTTCGGCTTCTCTTTTCAGACCTGGAGGTTGCCGCCTGGTGCCGCCAAAGGCCCTGGGTGAGCACAAAAACAAAAAAACAGCCCTGGTGGCTCGTGACCTCATTGTCTGTTCATGTCAAAAACTCTGCTGCCAGCAGTCAGTTTGCATCTGCTTGCTACTGTCACTGCCCACCTTTTTAGATGGAAGTTTGTCCTATTATGTAATTTCAGTTCTGCTACGCACGCCTCTCTCTCACCCTGTTTTGATGGCAAGCACCGTTTGTGTGTGATGATGTCAACAGTGTACTGTGCCCACTCTTCTGGCCATGCCCACTCTTGAGGACATTTATTTGACTAATTATACCTTGTTCAGCTGGTCAGCATTTTTTCTTTTAACTTTGTTGCTGTTTTCTTTTTTTCATTTCTCTTTCCCTCGCTCTCGCTCGCTCTCTCTCTGTGTGTGTTGTGTCATAATTGCAGCATGAGTGTGACCCATTCCCGTGTTAGGAAACCAGTTATATAAACGTGGCCTCGAGCAGTTCAAACACCAGTGCCAGCCTGCGCCCCACACAGTGTACAGTGTGTACACTCAGTGCAACCGCTACGTCCGTTTTCAGTCACTATTTAACATATGGAGTGCAAGTTAATGAGTGAGTGTACACCAAATACGAAAAAAACAACACATTTAAATGTCAATAAAAAATTTTTATTTTTATTTTTTTTTTTTTTTAAATATATATAAAGGAAAACCTTCACTCTGTAAAGGTAATCCTGACTATCACACACAAACATGGGACCCAGAAGCTCAAGGCCAGCTTAAAGAAAGTGTCCGGAAAGAACGGAACACTGTGTCATTGAAGTCCACTCAAGTTCAATGACAGTGAATTTACCCATGATGCTTTGTAACACATCAGAGTGCGTCTCTCCGGGCCCCAAATTACCTCTCACATCTGCTGCTGCTCGGTGCCAAACAAATACCCCGACGCCACACACGCACGCACGCATGCGCACACACACACGTACGCACGCATACCCACACACATGCACCTAAAGCCAGGAGATGGCCCTTTGGAATTGATTAGACTGTCATAAGTGAAGTGATGATGGGCTTAAACGGAGGTGATAGAGGAAGTTTCTCTAACTGATTGTTCTGTCAGTCTGGTGAATCTGGCTTGCATGCAAATTGGGCTCTAATAAGTATTTCAGGGGAATCAGCATGCCGTCATGTGCACACTGAAAAGCACAATGAAATATCTGACAAATGTACGATATCATTTAACTCTACATAAACACCTAACCGAAATAAGTATGTTACTATCAATAAGATCTCTTAGCACAGCAAATTGGAGGGGAGAAGGGGAAACGTACAGTTTGGTGCTGTTCAGGAGATAGTTAGCATTTTACTCCGTAAGCTCTAATGTGTTGTTTCCTGTCGGTGGCGGAGCGTCCATGCCTGACAGAGGAATTTGGAGCAAATGGGGCGGATCTCCAGAGACACTGTTAAGGAGGGGGCGAGCTTCTCCACCGCACCTCTAATGTTGCTTTCAGTGCGGGTTTAAACATTGAAATTGAAATATGGCAGTTTCATTTTTTTTTTTTTTTTAAAGCAGTGGAGCCTTTAGTCTGATCGTCTGCCGTCAGGTCCTAATTTTGCGGGTACACGTATTTTCAATATTTCGAATGTCCCAATCTACACACATTTTCCTTCGCTGCAACCTCCTACATATAATATATATATGTGCGATGTTGCTTGAAGTTATTACAAAGCTCATTTTTGTTTTTTGCCAAAAAATGGCACAAAATACAAACGACAAACAAAAAGTTATATTACCATAGCATGCATTTCCTGAAGTCTTGTAAGTGGACATGGATATAAAAGACACAAAAGAAACTGGATGTAAGAGAAATTTTGGGGGACATGCCACACCACTATGTTGAAAAAGGTGACCACAAAAAATAAGAATAGTGCAACCCGATGGTTCCCAAATTGGGGAAAGTCTTAAAGGGACACTGTCGGTTTTTTGATCACTAGAAGCTTTATGGTTGTAACATTTTTACTAGGTTTTGAAATTTGTTGTGCTCAAGGGCATCGAGGTACCCATTTCTGCTGCAGGTTTCACGTTATCATCCTCTTTGACAGAAAATAAATATATATATATGTATATATATAGGCTTTTCAAATAGAAATGTTTGTTAGATCTCAGGGCGTAGACACAATGCCTTTTGGGAGAGTAACTTCTGAATGTAAACATGACTTTGTTTATTCACAAGAAAACCACACAGGGCACCTTTTAAGCTTTTATAGCACGCCCCAGTTTGGGAACCAATGGGGGTTGCAGCATTTTGTTTGACACCTGAAAGCTCCGTGTCCTTTATACGAACGGCCACTTTGTTTGGTCATTGAACCCAACAGCATGTCTGAATTTTCTAATGATCTAATTCTACCTATTTAGCCGCTGCTTTGAAGTCCCGCTCTTTAATGGTGAACAAATGAGAGCAAACGGGTCACAAGAATACGAATGCAGCTTTTACGATTGTTCACCTCGCTACATCAACAAAGCACTGGATTTGACATTTGCATTTACTCCTGTAGTGGCATTTTTTCCCCCTCTGTCATAAGCTCTCTGCTGCTTGTCTTCTGTTAATCTGCCCACTCATTCTCTCTATTTCTGTCTCTGCTTTACCTTGAATGACCCAATTGGAAAATGTCATGGAACCCCTTCAGACTAAGCATGTTTGTTTCATGTTGAATCAGCGTAGCTTTCCACCAGAAGCAGATGGCAACGTCTTACAGTTATTTAAGAGTGAGGCAGTGTCTTTGAGCTCTTTTCATATGTCAGAGTTACAGCATGCTTAATAAATGTAACGGACAACAAAAGAAACAATGGGAATACTGGGCTGGGAGGCGGGGCTAAAGGAGACCTTAGTTTGCTTACTTTATGGGCCCCAACAATGAGGAAGAGGATCCGCTGTATCCAGTTCTATGTAAAAACGATTTGTGTCTAAACCGTATGCCGACATTGTTCAACAGAAGTCGGGTAGACGTATCTGTCGAGTACAAACAAAAACCGACTGAACATTGAGTGCTTCTCCCCACAGTGTTCAGGCAACCTCCCTATGCAGATTCAGACCACGCCAGAGCAATAGCTAATGTTATAAGAGTATTTATTGATGCATATATGCAACCACACCTGATTATAGACGATGCCGGTTCAAAGCATGTGGTCTAAGTGTTAGAGCCCCTCCACAATGGGCCTTCACCCAGCGCCGAACTCCGGTTCAGACAAGTGAAGCCAATACTGAAGTGTCTTATAACATTCTCTCTACTGGCTAGCAGGGGGCGACTCCTCTGGTTGCAAAAGGAAGTCCCATTGTCTATGAGAAAATTACCCTTCTTCTCACTTGATTTTAAACATTGTAAACATGAGTTTATGGTCTCAATCGCTAGTTTCAAGTCTTCTTCAATACAGCTTGATGTTCATTTAGTTAATTATGGTCTATTTAGAGTCAAATACGATAAAGCAGAGTATGCTTTAGGGCGGGCTTACTGTGATTGACAGGTCGCTGCCGCTACCAGAGACATATACGCCGTCTCTACGTCACTCCTCCGGATTCCAAATACGATCACTTCCGTTCACTGGTTGCAAAAATCCAAGATGGCAACGGCCAAATCGCCAAACCAATGGGTGACGTCTCGATGACTACGTCCACTTGTCCGAGCCTTGCTGCTGTTTTTGCCAGCAGCAAAGCAAAGCTGTTTTTGGCTCCCTTGGTAAAGGGATTCTTAAATTTCAGTGGGATTTACCTGGTTAAATATAGGTTTAATAATAATAATACTTTTAATACTACTAATAAAATAATTGATAGTATTATCAATATTATAATTGTTAATATTGTTATTATTTTTAAGGTATTAATAACATTTTTGTCATTTATTTTAGTTATATTATTCTTTTTGGCAATATCCCAGTATTCAAGTGCCTACACTGTTACATTAGTAATCATGGGCAACGAGCAACTACTGATTTACATTTAAAAAAAAAAATCATAATTATCATTTATGTATTTTCCCTGATCTACTGAAAACGTGCTGAGCCGTGAACCATGAATTTAGTTTACCGTTCCCTATTCGTTACCAAACTAAAATAGCAACCCTTACGTAACCATGGCTGTTGCCTGGTGAAAGGAGATGTCAAAGGCAGTTTTGCAGTGTAATGGCTTTAAAGCTTTCTCAGAGTGAAACTACGAAACAAGCAGAGAACAGAACAGAACAGGAGAGGAGGGAGAACAAAAAACAAACAGGCCATTTTGGCTGGCAATGGTCTTGTTCATTTCTAAAAATACGATCCTCTGAGTACGACATGAAGAGAGACGTGAAGTGTGGCATGTTGAAGTGGCGTTACATTATGTCGATTCCAAGAATTTTCCCTCAGTTTTGAATAATTTAGATCATTAGATCAAAGGACGGCAAAGTGCTAACCAACATATTTTCATTTTTTATCACCTGCGAGTTTTGACAGTGATTCATTAGTGGGCTACATCTGTACATACATCTGTATTTCGAGAGGGCTTCTGCAGAACTCCTCGTTTAAAGGCTTTTAATTTTATTTGTAAAATTGCAGTTTAAAACATCAAGGCTACAAGCAGTCACACAGACATGTAGATGTCAGACCGGCTTTGTTCATCGGTCCACAGCAGAGCAGGCCTGAGGCAGCTAGGGCCAGATGGTGAACCCAGAAAGATGTCCCACCATTTATTGATACTGACTTGCCGCCTGTGCAGCTCACGTGTATTTTAACGAGGCTGCGTACTACTTCGTCTTCTTTATAGGAAGCCGTGTCTATCTTCTAACATGCATTCATCAAACAGGAGATTTCACTTAGGATACAATTACACTCGCACTCACACCTGATAGCTGCCTGGTGCAAGCATAGCCTACCGCTGTCGGCCGTCGACAGCAAAATGTTCCATCATTTAAGGCTACGCACACACGCAGCTCAAAGTGGAATTGCTTTTGTGTTGGCGTGTGTCAGACAGACAGAAGACGACTTTTGATAGAGGGAAAAATCAAAGGGAGGGAATAATGGGGGGTGGGGAAGGGAGGCCTAGCAGAGGGACGGAGGCCCGAGCCCCACAGGCTCATCTGCCCATGCCTCTCTTCCCCCTCTGTGGTTCCGCAGCCTGGCACATTGACACCAACAACAACGCGCCGGGAGGCTGTCACTTCGTCTTATTTACACCGTTGTGTTGCTTTTTTTCCCCGGGACCCTTCTTTCAGGAGCGTGATTCTCCATTTCTTCTTATTCAAAAGGGTAAACCTCGTGCTCGAGCTCCTCGTTTTTTGTTTTTTTTCTCGTTCGGCTCCACATTAACTCGAGGGACCCATCCACTTGCCCAAACTAACGCTGTTTGGCAGACTTGCTTGAGCAGTCTGGGGTTACGTACGCCTCGCTCAATGACATCCCGGCGGTGTTCTCCCCGGGTGGAGAGACTTGCTCCAGAGTACTCGTCGAACTGACCGCACTACTAAAACTGGTCTAGTAGCTTTTGCATGTTGCCACAGACCTCGCTTCATTTATTCCCCCGAGTGCAAGATGGGGAACTGTTGAGGCTTTATTAATATGAATTGGGGGGGGGGGGGCTCTCGCAACCCAGTTCTTTTCCAGGAAGACCAGCTGGTGGTGAGATACAGCACCTGTAGGGGTGGAGGAGGAAAAAAAAATACATCCATGCGCTGGACTTAAGTTCCGGATGCTTTAGAGCTACATTTCTCAGAGGCAATTTGTCAGGGATTACCCGATGAAGGCTGTGAATGTAATAAAAGACTGTTTTTAATACGTTTTTTTCCGTTTGAGCTTCAAGTCCGCTTTTATCCGGCACCTGGCCTATAACTGGCCGGGTTATGCAGTGCAGTCGCTACCTTTTCTTTTTTTTCCAGTCAGTTCTGCCAGTCTCACCTGGAAATGCTACACTTCTCCCCTTTAATTGATTTTACAGACCAACTTATTAAACACGTCGTATTACAAAGTCAAGCCGCATGAAAGAGGCTATGAAATGTCTAAATTTTTTTTTTTTTTTGGTGTGTGCGCGCACACATTTGCTGAATCCTCAACACACACAAATGGGTCTGATTTTACCTGCCTAAGCCTACTTTACTGGACACCCTGACATGATGTTTTGCTTTCCCATATACTCGCAGCGTGCGACACACACACACACACACACACACACACACACACACACACACAAAAACGTGAACACAAGGGGCTGTGGCCTACTTTTTCGAGTAGCTCCGTTGTAATCGTATCGGCGCCCGCTGAAAAGAAGCAGTGTGGGAAAGCCTGAACCAACATTGTGCGACCGCTAAGGCTGAAAGAAAAGGAGGTCGGAGCGGTTCTGGAAGGGCCCGATTCAGTCTCCATTTTGGTAGTGGCTGGTTGGCTGGGACTCCACATTCCTGTTCAATGAGTTTGTACCCAGCATCGATGTCAAACATGCACGAAAACACAAGCTTATACTCGCACATTCCCCAATGATTACAGCCAGACGAATTCTCCAGCCTTTTTGCCCTCACGCGGTCACGGACTTCCACTCCCACCGAAACAAAAAGTGGGCTCAGGTGGCAGCGCTGGATGCTTGCACTGGGCGGTGGCAGTGCAGATGTTACCTGGTGGCTCCACGCTTTCCTGTGTGTGTGTGTGTGTGTGTGTGCGTGTGTGTGTGTGTGTGTGTGTGTGTGTGTGTGTGTGTGTGTTTGCTGGCCAGCTGTGATGGCCAGCTGCCCACTTTACCAAGGCCTTGGCAACTCCTCAGATGGTTGACCCAGATAGACACAGCCAGAGAGGAGTGCGGACACACACACACTCTCTCTCTTTGATGCACACACACACACACACTCTGATGTAGACCTGCGTGTGCACCCTTTGCACAGGGATGCTCATGCGGTCCCATAAGAGCAGGTGAGGGAGGAAGGAGCTTCTTTTTGTTTTTTTTGCTCTAGCTTATTTTTGGGATGACCTCAAACTCTCCTGATGCAGCAAAGTTTCCTCGGAACGGGGCTCTTTATTTTTTCAAAGGCGTGCTACACAGCAGTAATCGGGACAGTTTGTTCAGCGACTTTCAAGTTTGCATATTGCATGAAGTCCAGAATAAATGCAGGGCTGGACAGTAACGGTTGCAGAGTCCCAGACAAACGCAGTCGGAACTTGGCAACCAAAGGGCCGGCGGGTCGCTGTGGGGTGTTGCGCTCTGTACCACACGGGAAATCCAACACATTGGAGTGAGCATGATGAAGTCTGAACCACCCAGCCGTCATTTCATACGGCTTTAATCAGTAGACCTGCTGCTGAGAAAGGTTCGATACACAATAGCAATATCACTCTAATAATGTTTAGTCCTCCTCCAGCTGCAACAGTTTGTCAGCATGAGGGATATTTATTCTCGGTGGGTAAACAACAAAATTCATGGCCGGAGTGGGAACGAGAGGAAGTAAAATGGGAGAAAATGTTACTCACGCACCATTTTTAATACATTACAGTCAACTTCATGATGTGAAATTGTGGCATAGCACCGCTGTGCCCCCTTTGCTATAGGAATGTTGCCATTTTCTCCATTGAAGATAGCTAAGCTTAAAATGTGTCAAGGACATGTGAAGCAGAAGTCCATCAGCATCAACAACCCACTGAGACTGTATGTCTTTCTTTTAATGTTCATTGTCCTCGCCAAAGAAACAGTGCTATGTAACTCCAGCAATGAAAATACAGGTTGTTTTATGGTAACTTACAAAAATAGCAACTCTAAAATTGTCATATTTCTTAAATCGTCGAGAAATAAAACATAAAATCAGCTGCTCCCAGCAAACCACTAGCGCAGCTTCTGTTGTCAAATGAAAATGACCCCACCCCCCCCCCCTTCCAAAAGGAAATTGGCTAACCTCAACATAATGTCAGTGAATGATTTAAATGAATGATTGAACCATGATTATCAAGCTGGAGATCTTGGAACATGGCGACATATTTAGCTATGTCGCCATGTTCCAAGATCTCCAGCTTGATAATCTAAATAAAACGAGCGGTCGACAGTTCAGACAGCGTTTCTAGTTAGCAGAGTATGTTAGCATTTTTTCGATAAATCTGATCATATTGCTTCAGGAAGTGCAGTTAGTGACAGTGTGGGCTCCACGGTACCTCTGACAGCTTGACGGAGTAGCAGCTGGGGCGGGGCTTTAAAAAAAAAAAAAAAAGGTTAATTGTCAGTCATACTGGGGGTCAACCAAAGTCTACTACGTGCCTAATACTCATCTGTCATAACTGCACACAGAGAGAGAGAGAGAGAGAGAGAGATATTATCCTCAATGTGACATTGCAGTGCAGTAAAAAACCTTTTGAGTCCGTTGCACAGTCAATCCAATAGTTTCAGGGCAGGGTTCCCTCGGTTTGTATTTCACCATCTGAGGGTAGTGCTGACATTTTAAAGTGAGCCGGATTTTTTTTATTTTTGGCAGCTTTAATATTTCTTCAAACAACTCCTGTCGGCCTTTATTACCCGTCCATCTCACTCCGGGTCAGTCAGTCTGTCCTTGCCTTGTTAATTAAATACCCATATTTTCCGTTCTCTCCCCACCCCCCCTTCTGCGACCGGGTCCGTTTCTTACAATATCAATATCAGGTACTTTCTGTTGATATCTCCTGGTACAAGTATGCGTTGTGTTCACACTATCCGG
>NW_022280116.1:23772-26099 GCF_004355925.1 Anarrhichthys ocellatus
CGTATTTAATTTTTTCTAAATTGATCAGACACCTTCCAAAACCACATCCAGAGCCGTGCAGCCCATACCTGCAACGTAAAACAAAAAAAACTGCTTCGATTTTGTCCGTGTTGCCATGACAACATGCAAATCGTGTGGGATTTCCCGGAGATTGTTGTCAAAATGTTGTTCGCAGCAGCTCAGCTGAGACACGAGGAAAGACATAAACTGAGCGGCTCAGCTGGATCGGTATTCACCTCAGGTCGTCGCATCTCAAAAGGGGGAAACCGGAGAAGTTAGAGGGGATGCGACGCCTTTCTGTTATACAGCTACACTTCACATGTGTGTAATGACATCATGTGGGTTTTATAGGTATGAAATATGGGTGTTCATAAACGGTCATTAGGACCTGCGGTGTGACACGTAGACCGTGTGGCTTCAGGTCCCCATGCCCTTATCCCACCCTTCCTCTGTTCCAGCTTGTTGGCTTTGCCCTTCAGGTGTGTATTTGTTGCCAGAGGGGCTAACACAGAGTTTGTTGTCCCCCTCATGCTTAAGTTGATCGCACGTGCACGCAAGACATGTACGTACACACACACACACACACACCACTGTTGGTCAAGCACCCAGCCAAAAAGCCACAAGCAGTGGAGCAGATCTGTCCCAGGCGGAGAGCTGGAGGCTGGTTAAGGAGGGGGACCACACCCAGCAGTGGGAGCTCGTGGCAGTCTTTGGGAACTAAAGGGAACTCCCATAGGAAGAATAAAAGTCGTTCCTATTTACGGGCCCTGTTATTTAGAACTGAAGCAGGCAAAGAAAGAGGTTTTTCTGAAATAATGTGGATGATCAGATATTTGGAAGCTACTGGAAGTCTATTTTTGCAGTCTGGTTTGTTTATAGATGGTTCTTGGATGGTTGTGTGGTACTGTGTATTTGAACATGCGCGCGCACACACACACACACACCTTTGTTCAGCCTCTCTAACCCTGAAAATGAATGCTGTGCTCAGCCAATATTCACTACCTGCAATGAGACCACACACTACAGCGTGGTGCGCTTTTACAGTTTCTGGTATTTTTTACTTATTTCTTTGGTGTCCTCTCCTCGGGCCTCACCACTTGTCCATTTTATCTTCAGTTTCACAGAAAGGAAAAATCCTATATTCCTATTACAGAAGCAATTCCTAAAGACAAATATATATTGAGTAGCCTTTTATTCATTATATTTTAGTGTTCATGTTGTTCCCCATCTTCATTGTCTTTGCAATACAGACCTACGTAACAACAGTTATTTTGACTTTAGGACATGGCTCATGTCATTCTAATTACAAGTTCTAACTTGGGAAATCCCCAAATTAAGTCAGTTCTGTAATAGCTAAAAGAAGATTGGATTTTTTTCTCTAAATGCAGTTAGAAAACATGTTTCTGTAATACCGAAATAACCCCGATAAAGATAGGACTTCAGACTGTAATTAGACTGTTTTCCTCCCAATTAATATCTAAATCTCATAAGAAGCAATGGCTGCCATTCAGTGCTGGTGAGGTTGTCGACAGCCGCGTTTGATCCACGTGGAGCCACCAGCTGCTTCTTCACCCACCACTGGGAGGCTTTGTCAAGAAGCCAGATAGGATATGAAGGTTCTCCGCCGCCTCCTGCAGATGCCGCCTCATCACACAGAGCCTCGACCGACCTCGACCTCGATCTCTGTCAAAAATTGAACACAGTTCTCCACGAAGCTAAACCTTGACATGTATCCGTTTTTTTATATTTAACAAAGCAGTGCAACGTCTAGAGACCATGTGCTTTGTGGGACCAAAATGGTTTTGGCAACACAAAATCCTCAGAGCCCTGCACTATAGGACTACAAATTCACCTCTAATCCCTTGCATTGTGAATTCTACCCATCACCTAAATGCTTGCAGCACTGAAATGTGCACTCTTAACATGGACTACCCAGGATTCTTCAAACCAGCACCACAGACTGTGGACATGAATACTGAGGAGCAGTACAGGGAAACCACAGAGACAGACGAGTTGTTCTTTGAGCAGCCTGAGAACTTCTAACTAAAATCCTTCGCAGACCTTTGTGTTAACTCCCAGTTTGTTACAGTCAGATGTTGGGGCAGGTCGTTGGCTTCTGACGCTATTTCTAAAGTGACCGCGTGATTTGGCAGCTGTTCTGAAACCATGTTGGTGTGTGTGCAGGGTCTCCGGAGCGCTGCCGTTATGAGACCAAAAATGTGTCAAGTGCGACATTTCCATCGGTCGCTGACATTTAGCAGCTCTGTCTCTCTCTCTCTATGTGTGTGTGTGTGTGTGTGTGTGTGTGTGTGTGTGTGTGTGTGTGT